>NW_007731638.1:0-44373 GCF_000696425.1 Galeopterus variegatus
ACAACAACAACAACAACAACAAAAAAAAACCGGGGGGGGGTGGGGAGAGGAAGATTTAACAACCTCAACTTTTTTTTTTTTTTTTTTTTGAAGCTCTTACAATGAGAAAAAGGAGGGGACACATCTGGGTGGGAGGGGGGAGAGGAAGGAGAGAGAGAGAGGTTTTGGTGATGGGACACAATAACTACATTGTATATTGACAAAATAAAAAAAAAATAAAAATAAAAAATAAAAAGGTATCTGCCACTATTACTGTTATTATTACCTGAGATAATTTTGGAACTTTTGTTTTGATATGTCAAAAAAGAGCATAGGATTCACAAAAAGTGCAAAGAACTATATCCGTTAACTTCCACATGGTAGCTATTGACAAAGACCCTCTCCTTGACCAAAGTTTAGTCAGGCTCCTCTGAGCCCTCTTTTCAGTGAGGCCTCAATCTTGGCCCACAAGAATTTCAGACTCTCAGCACAAATGATTTCATCCAGGGCCGGCCTGTGGCTCACTCAGTAGAGTGTGGTGCTGATAACACCAAGGCCACGGGTTCGGATCCCATATAGGGATGGCCGGTTCGCTCACTGGGTGAGCGTGGTGCTGACAACACCAAGTTAAGGATTAAGATCCCCTTACCAGTCATCTTTAAAAAAAAAAAAAAAACAAATGATTTCATCCACCACCCCAAAACACTCACTAAGAGACTTGAACAAATTCTAGCATGACTTCTAGCGACCTAAGGCCATGTCCCTAGGATGACACTAGCCCTCCTTGAAATGTCTGCCTGAGACAGCTCAATGGTGCCAGAAGAAATATTGTTTGTTCCAGCCAAAACCTGCCAATAGGCCTGAGCCCCCTCTTAGAGCGGTTGCTTAGGAAACTTGCAATTATAAATCCTTTCTCTGCCCTCTTGAGATATAAATCCTCTATCATCCAAAACTGTCTCCTTAAGATCCTGGAGCTCTCTCTCTTTGAAAAGCAAACCTCCAGGAAGGCAGCACATGTGCACACGTGTTCTCTCTCTCTCTCTCTCTCTCTCTCTCTCTCTCTCTCTCTCTCTCCCCTTCCCTCCCCCCCCCACCCCGCCTCTTTTGTCTCCCAATCCCTGTAGGAGGGTAGGGCCTAATTTCTGTGGGTGCTTTGATTCAGTTTGCAAAACTACCTCCTGTCCTGAAGACATGAGAAGTTTGTTTCCCCTCCAGATAAGTGCCAATTAATAAACCCAGATGACCTAATCATATTGACCACCCCCTTCCCACTTCTTGTAGTTTTCCACTTCCCTGGCTCTGTTGGAGTCTCACTCGTTTTCCCTCCCTGCTCCCTTATTCTCTCTCTAAAACACCCAGTCACCTCTCCACAATCAGAGCTGAGCTCACTTCTATACCGAAGTCCTCTCTCCCCTACAGCAGTAGTATTACTGAATAAAATCTGTATTTGTCAACTCTGACTAACGTCCAGCTTTGTTTTTCTTAAACATCACTTGATAAATGAGACCTTTATTGTGACATCTCAATACATTTCCCTGGTCCCAGTGAAGTTGTTTTGGGTGCTGACTCTACTTCACAAGCTCCTGTTTTTCTTTGTTCTTTAGAGGTGATTACAACCCTAAAAGGTCTTTACTGAACATTAAACATCTTAAAACCCATTTAAGAAAAAGAGAATAAGACTAATTTTATGAGGAAAAAATTTTAGTAACCTTTTCTTTTAAACCAAGTTTCAACTCGCTTCTAGTCTGAACAGCTAACAAATCCTTCAGGAATTAGATCACCCTAATGGAGAAAACAGCTCAAAGAAAGAAACAAGTCCTACATATGTTTCCCTTAGGGAAGGAGAAGAAATTAAGAAAAATATTTCTACAGAGGTAAACAAATCCCATGTGAAAATTAAAATATTCCTTTTTTAATGTTAATGTTACTGTCTTTATAAATCTGTTTCCAGCCACCAAATATATATATGAATTTCTGCATTTGGTCTGAAATGTCACTTTTGTTTGCTGAAAGGGAGGAATTCTACTTCTGGCAGAGGGACTAGTAAGACAGAAAGTAGGTTAATGGTTGCCTAGAGCTGGGAGGGAGAGATAGAGAAATGGGGGGTGACTGCCAGAAGGTAAAGCGTTTCTTTTGGGGGCGGTGAAAATATTTTAAAGTTGATTATGGGTAAAGGGTTCAGATCCCCTTACTGGCCAGCTGCTAAAAAATACAAATAAATAAAATTGATTATGGTGATAGTTACACAGCTTTGAATATATTAAAATCTATTGAATTGTATGCTTTTAAATGAATGAGTTACATATGAATTATATGTCAATAAAACTGATACCGAAGGAGAAAACAACTGTGGTTATGGGAGGGGGGGGGAGTAGCAAGAAATTGGTTAATGGACACAAAAATGATTATGTTTTGTAATGATGAATATGCTGATTATCCTGATTTGATCATCATACATTGAACACAGGTATTGACGTTCAACTCTATACCCTACAAATATGTGTAATCAATTATGTTCCAATAAATAAATAAAGTTGATACCAACAAAAAAAGGAATAGTAAGTGACAATATTGGTAAATGTGAATAAATCTAAACAAACAATTATTATGTAAAACAGTAATAATAAAAATGTCTAATTTAAGCGGTTTAGAGAATGAAAATCCTGACTGAAAATATATATATTAGTTGGGAAGAGATATGAAGTTAATGTTCTAACTTTGCAACTGTCATAATGAGTATGCTCAGAAATTATTCAATTAACTGGTTTACTTCTTCTTTTGCTACACTTGATTAATCTACTATAATCTTTCTCAATGTACCAGAATGTTTTTCTGCAAGAAACTGATAATGTGGCCAGAGAAAGAATATTAACACTTATTAATTCCAAATTATTTTATGCTTTTTTTCATTTCTTCCAAGTTCTGTACTTTTAAAAAGCTACTTTAGTATTCTTTCAAAACTATAGTATTGAAGGATTAGATTTGCACTAATGAAAGAGTATCCAATTCTAGAACTAAAAATAATGCCAAATCTTTATAGAAAGAGGAGGAATTTTCCCAGCACAAACACAAGTAAATAGAGCTAGAGTCTGTCTTGAACTCTGCCAATTACTAGCTAGCAGGACCTGGGCACCACACCCAAACCAGGCCTTGCCTTCCTTATCTATAGAATGGAGAATAAAATATACCTTGCGTCCCTGATATCTTTGTTGTGAAAATCTAGTAAAATGTTTAAACTAGAGCTTTAAAAACTGCAAAATGCCACACAGATAGTAGTATTGTGAAAACTGTGTTTTTATGATGATTAAGTAGTAGTAGAATATCTTCCTTTACTATTTAAGAGGTCATACCCATACAGATTTGGTAAAAATTATATATTAAACATTGCATTTTCTGGGTCTAGCTTGGTAATTTGAACATGGTAGGTTTACATTTCTGTGTAATTGGTCTGCTAATGGTTTAATTCTTCACTTAAAATATTTAATGTTAAAATTAGCATTTATCCTCAGTCATTATAAAAGAAATATATAACTTAGTGTTACAGAGATTAAAAGGGAAAAAGTCACTGTAGAGAGGATAATGAGAACTATAATCCAATAAAACTTAATGATAAAACTATTACCCTACTTTTAATCTATGTATGGCATTAAAAGATATTTTTATATACATTATTTCTTTGATCCTCAAACAAAACAAAACAAAATTTGAGATGAAAGATATGACTTAAAAGTTGACTTTCTGTCTGGTAGTGAATACTACACTTTATTTAAAAATAGATGTGTTCAACTATTACTGGACGTGAAAAGTAGAACTAATATTACTATAAAATTGACTGTAGCTATACAGTGCAGAGGGAAGATCTTACCCAGCTAACTTGACCTCGTTAAGTCCATGAGCCTAAATCACTGGGCCGTGTATATTAACTTAATTACAATACCTGTATAATTGTTACTTCTCCAATTCACGCTGCTCTGTATAAACACAAGATTAAAGAAAGAGACATTCTGCTTCTGAACACACGAGCAAGACAAATTCACTAACCTCCAACAACTATTTAATAAAGTGAAAAGAAATTTGGTGGAAGGGTGGAGAACACCCTGCCATAAACATTACCTGCATATACCAATGAGATACTGAGATTAAGAGTAATTGGGATTCCAGGACAAAATGAAATGTAGTTCACATCTCTTTCCTCAAGACATCATTCTACTAAATGAGACCCCTGAACAGAAACAGAATTAACTGTCCCCTTTCAAGTCTGGTAATTACAAATGTAAAATGAGTGTCCTCCTGCACACAGAGCCAGAGGACTACTCGAGCTAACGCAATAATGGGGGCTGTGATAAATAATGTATGCGTGATATCAAAAGCTGAATGGAGCGGAGACATGGAGAACCCATTTGAAAAATTGGAATTTGCTCAAAGCTGCTCCTGAAGTAACTCCCAGGAGGAAAAGCACAGAGCAGAATTAAACTCTGCAGTTCTGCATAAATTATCAACCTTTTTCCTTTTCATTTCTAACATTGACCCTTCTTGGTTAACCAAAGAAACAGCTTCCTTAGTTATTTGATAGAGCAATCATGAACATCCTGACTGATATATTTTCTGCTTAATATACTACCAAATGATGTCCATTTTCCTCTTAATCTACACCGCTGTGTCTACACCTGGCTTGACACATGCAGAACCCTGCTTTCCCTGCCCTGTGCTTAGGCCCCTCTTCATTTGTTTCTTTCTCATCACAGCTCTCTTATGTGATCGTCATAATAGGAGAAAAGCGAATTCTTTATGACAATTTTCCTCAGCTGCCCTTGGTTAATTTTTTGAAAATGTGATTCCTATGGGCTCCCTGACGGGAGGGCAAATTGAAAGCTAATCAGTAGAATCTTTCTCAAGTGTTAGTATCTTTTCAAAGAAATTTAATGTCTCAGGACAAGAGGATTGTTTTCCGTGGTAATAGGAAGTCTGATGTGGTACAGCCATCTTAAAGAGGTCAGGACTGTTTAAAACTGGGGGAAAAGAAGATGTTTTAAATTAAAATTTACCTCAGGCACTAATTTCCCCTCACTGGAGTTGTCTTTACTTCTTTATGCGTTAATCTCTCATTATAAGAACATTCATTTAGTGCTAATCTGGTAGAATCCCTTAGAATAAGAGAATTTTAGACCCAGAGGGATTGCAGAACTCATCCCTTCCAAAGCCTTTGTTTCTTGGGTGAAAAAAAATAGAAGATCAGGGAGGTTAAGTGATTTATCCAAAGTCACATAGCAGGTAACATAGTTTGAGCTTCGTTGTTTTGTTTTGCCTTGAAGAGAACAGGGAGTGAGCAGAGAGAGTTTTCTGCCCAACAGTAGGAGCAGAAGCCTATTGTCCTGGGGTCTGCATTTTCTTAAGTTTGATAGAAATACAGTCCTCTTCATCTCACAGGACTTCCCCCACTCATCTATCATAATGAAACGCCTTCTGCTATTATGTGTGTATGTGTCTCACACCACTGACCTTGCATGGCACATACCCTACTATGGTTATTGTACTTAGGACCACAAGGTTTCGTGGATAGCTGTCATGTTCCTGAAGACAGACATCATTCACAGTGTTGGGTACCTGTATTATTCCGTTTTGTGTTACTTATAACAAAATACACAGAACTGGGTGTGTATATACAGGAAATGAAATTTATTTGCTTGCAGTTTCTAAGGCTGAGAAGTCCAAAATCCATCTGGTGGTGGTGACAGTGACCCAGGGTCCTCACATTGCAAGATGGTGGAAGCAGAGAGAGCAGAGAGAAACAGACTCTCCTCTTCTTTTAAAGCCCTCAGAACCTTCACCACCCTTCACCACCATTTTTAATACATTCACTATGGCGTGGTCCTATAATCCAATCACCTATTTAAGGCTTCACCTTTCAATCACCATAATAGGATTTCCCACCCTCCTAACAGTCACAGTGGGGGCTAAGATTCTAATACATAAAACTTGGGGGACACAATTCAACCTTCAGAGAGTTTGGGGGATACATAATTCAATCCATTACAGTACCCAAAGAAGACATGAACCTCAGGAAGACCACAGAATTGAGAGGGAGAAATAAAAGAGAGTGGAATTCCCAGCTCTTTAAGAAAATGTGAAGGGTTGTGTTCCTATGTGATAGGATTAAGACAGTGCCTGTCTCTTAAAGCCGAGTATCCTGAAAAGGAAGGAGGTACCATTGTGAAGAGCCACCAAGCTAGTCGTCTATTCTCTGAAGGCCAGAAGATCTGGCTGCAAGACCATGTGCATGATTTGTGGGGTTCAGGGCAAAATGAAAATAGAGGGTCCATCGTTCAGAAATTATTAAGAATTTCAAGACAGTGACAGTAAAGCATTAAACCAAGCATAGGACCCCTCTGAGCACAGAGCCCCAGGTGAATGCGGAGGTCACCAGCCCATGTCTGGCCACAAATAGTTACTTTGGTGTTGTCTGGTCTAAACATGCCCAGTGAAGTCTTCACTTTGCAAGGGGTTATGAAGAAAAGAGTCTTGTTGAAGGAACAGTAATGCCTTTTGGAGAGTGTTTTGATTGTGGCTACTTGAGTGAGAGATGGATCTTAAGGCTGAGAGCTGAGACTCTGAGGTCCAGTAGACCCTGTCCTTGTGGGGATTTTTCCATCACTGCTATCTAAAAAGATCTGGGCTCTCTGTTTAACAGATGATGCAGTTTTCTTACACTTATAGTTGACCTTGAATACTAGAAAACTATGGAAGTAATAAAGTAGAATCTGTGTTTCTTGTTTCCGTATTATTTCTGGCATCTGCAGTGCCTGACACATGGTAGGTACTGTTAAAGAAAAAAAATTACGACAAGTTAAATTTAACAAAGTTTATTTGAGCAACAAATAGGTTCTAGAACCAGGCAGCATTCTGGACCAAAGATGGTTCATAATGCTCCCCCTCTCCAAAGGAGTGAACTATATTTATAACCAGAAAACAGGAAATGACATACAGAGATCACCTTATTGGTGCAGTTTGGCGTTTGCCTTATTTGGGTATAGTTTGTCAACCTTCAGCCTGGGATTGGCTGAAAGTTTGGCTGCTATGATTGGCTGAGACCCAGTAGCTTGATTACAAGGGTATACTCATGTTAAGTGCCCACTTGCTTGCACACCAAGCTAAGTTACAGTTCACTATATATGGAAGCTGCTTTGGGCCAAATTTTGTCACCCAAGTATGGAGGCTGGTGTAGGTCAAGTTTATATGGAGGTCAGTTTAGGCCAAATTTAACAATACTCAGCAAATATTTGTTGATGACTGGTAATATAGGTAGTTATCATAGTGTCAACCAAAGTAAAACAAACCACCTAACTGAGGATAAACAATGAAAATTATTTGGGAATTCAGTAAACAATTCTAGAATTGAGGAGCAGTCCACACCAAAATGGTTCAGAATGATCCACCTTACCATATATGCAGGTCATATTTATAGCCAGAGAAAAGGAAGTGACATACAGAAATGGCCTGATTGGTTGAAGCTGGCATTTGTGTTATATGGTCATGTTTTGGCAGAATTCAGCCTCTGATTGGCTGAGACTCAGATGCTTGATTACAAGGTTATAGTCTTAGGGTAGGTTACAGTCTGTTTACACATGAAGTTGAGTTACATTTCACTACATATGGAGAAACTTTCTTTAGGTAAAACTCAAAACATGTATGGAGGCAGTTTTAGGCCAAACTTGTTTCAGTGTGTTCCAGGTAAATCATGCCTGCTGCTCAAGCTGAGGTGGCCTCTCAGCCCCCTCTTAGGTGCCTCAACCAGGTGGATGCTTTTTTTTTTTTTTTTTTTTTTTTTTTTTTTTTTTTTTTTTTTTTTTTTTTTTTTTTTTTAATCAATAGTGTCAAAATTTGATGGAGCCCCTCTGGAAGGAAGATCTAATATTCAGAGGAAAAATGTGTCTCTGGCAATAGAAAGAGAAAAGTTTTGAAGCATGTTAATAATACTAATTTTAATACTGAAACTTAAGAAAATGTTAGCTTGCCCAAGAATGCAAGACATTTAGTATCATTTTGAATACAAACTAATTATAAATTGTTTTATAGATTATTAAATATTTATAAGGTTTTCTAAGGTAGTTAGCTATACTTTCCCTTTGCTATTTGTGTTACTTAAGAATAATAGCTCAGCATTCTTTTCTTTCTAAGTTGTCTTATTTAGAGCACAGAGTCAGTGGCAGGAGTGTAGGGGGGAAATGGAGAAGACAGAAAAGCTGGGGAAAAAGACAGGGACCTAGAAAAGTCAAAATAGAAAAGGATCACAGGGGCCTCAGAGATGAAAATGTCCACTGTAAAAAGGCAGGATATTGGAGGATGCTAAAAAGAGAAGGGAGGTGCGAGGCAGACCCACCTTTTCCCCCCAAGAGCACTTGGCACCACACTGCACATTTGGTGGGTACTTGGGAAAGACCTGGTTAATGAATGTACAAAAGAAAAATTAATAGGACGTAATGAGTGGTGTGCTGGTAAATACATAAGCAGTTCTTGGGGAAGGAGGATGGCTTGTAGTGTTTCTCAATTTCTGTTGCATAAATCCTCCCTCCACGGCCAGTGTATTAGTCCATTTTGTGTCACTTATAACAAAAAATACACCAAACTGAGTGATTTATAAAGAAAAGGAAATTTATTGCTTACAGTTTCTGAAGCTGGGTAGTCCAAACTCCATCTGGTGGTGGCAACAGTGACCCAGGGGTCTCATGTTGCAAGACGGTGGAAATAAAGAAAGCCGAGAGAGCCCAGAGAGAGAAAGACAGACTCTCCTCTTCTTTTAAAGCCCTCAGAACCACACCTCTGACCACCATTATTCATCCATTCATTACAGCATGGCCCTATAATCTAATCACCTCTTCAAGGCCCCACCTTTCAATTACTATAATAGGATTTTCCGCCCTCAGCAGTTACAGTGGGGATTAAACTTCAGTGAGGTTGAGGGAGGCATCTAGTCTACAGCAGCCAGTTTTAAGCTACCAACATGAATTGACTGAATGTGGAATTTTAAGCTACCAAGATGAATTCACTGAACATGGACTTTGGAAGAGATGAGTATATCACCACTGTACAGATGCAATGGACTTAAATAACCTCAAGAGCATACATAATAGTAAAATATAGTCGCATAATTAGGAAATAATGAGTTTTTAATATTTATTACTTTTGTTTTAATTTATTTAGTTATAAATGTATATCATATAGTTTACAATAATGACTTTAACAACTGGATTATAAAAAAGGAGCCAGCTCTAGCATTTCAATGGGTGGTCATCACCACATGCCTCTCCATTCATGTAAGAACGTTGAAAGAGCTTTCTAGATTTTTCCTTTCTTTAAAGGAACTTAGAAAAGTAAAGTAAAATAGGAGACAGGATAAGAAATTTCATAAGAATATTTTCTCCTTCACCATTTTGCCAAAGGCTTATTTTTTATATCCAACTCATCAGAATTTACGAGTTGAAAGTTTAAGAAAAATATGAGGGATATATCTATTTCTCCCAGTAAAATATATAACATTTCAACTTTACTTGAACTTAATAGGAGGGCAGAGTGGTACAATGTAGAAAGCCCAACCCCAGATGTAGTAGTTTGAAACTTTCAGCAGGGCATTTCCACCTTCTTAGGCTTCTGGGACAAGAACACCCACTGCCCCACATCTATCACAGGGCTGTGTGGGCATCAGGTGGGGGTCTTCTAACATACTGCAATGTTGCTATCTGCCATTTATTTTCAAATGGTTTAGTAGAAATAATATGCATTTATATAGAGATATATAGAGAAAGATAAAGAAAATATGGTAAAACATTAACAATCGGTGAATCTATGTGAAAGATATATGTATATTCCTTTTTTTTTCAATGTAAAAGGGAAAAAATAAGTTCATTTATACACATATAGCACTTAGTAAACCTGTAAAGCACTATGCAAATATAAAGTACTACTATTTAGTTAAAGAGATGTAGTATCCAGATGCCATAGCTATTAGGATATTCACAGTTCATTCTATCTAACTGATTCAATCATTCAGCAATTATTCGATCATTATTTACTAAGCATCTGTGACCCAAAATGCTGGTGATAATTCAATAATGAATAAGACAGACTCCTTAATCTCATGCAATTTACAGTCTAGTTAGAAGGACACACAAGTAAGCAGACAATTCCAGTTTGGTTTAAAGAGAATTAAATAGAAGATGCTGTGGTGGCACACATCTAAGCCAGCCATAGATGATCAAGAAAGAGTTTACCAAAGCACCTAAGATGAGAATCTAAGATCTCCAGGATAGGAATCAAACCAAGGCCTGAGAGTTGGGGGAAGGAAGCACTAGTAGTTGTGGCTGGCATTTACTTTGTGTTACTATATGCCAAACAATACATGTTCATGTACTCCTCACAGCAGTGCTGTGGGGCAGGCTATTGGTATCCCATTTTACAGACCTGATAAAGGAGGCACACAGTTGGTGTTTTTCAGCCTATGGAAACCTTACAAAGAAAGGCCCAGAAGGAAAACTGACCATAGCCTATTCAAAAGAACTGCAAGTTGTCTATGTGCTGAAGTTTGTATGTGTAGATATTGGGGGTTATGTGGAGTTGCAATGGAAATAAGTAAAGGGTCTTTTAAAACTTTGTGGATGATAGGGACCCATTAAAGGTGTGTTAAGCCTGGAGGCAATATGATCAAATTTCCATTTGGAAAGACCTCTCTGGCATCAGTATGGAGAATAAATTGAGGCAGAAACAAAACTATTAGTGAGAAGACCACTTAGGAGTCCATAATAGTCTAAGAGAGACAGTGGCCCAAACCAGGGAAGTCACAAATAACTGCAGAAAAGTAGGTGGATTCTACTGACACTGGAGGCAGAATCTTACCGGCTGACCGGACATGGGGGGTAGAGTAGAGCCAAGAATGATAGATTTGAAGGTTTCTGGCTTGGGCAACCTGGTGGGCAGATGGGGAACCATTCACGGAGATACTGAAGAGCTGTGGGCAGGGGAGGATGTGGATGGGGGTTAATAAGAAGGTAAGAAACAGATTTAACCAAGATCTTAAAGAGATTGGCACATAGGAATCTGAGTCAGTGATAAGTGGCAGTCAAACCCAATGTTATTTCGATCGTCTACTATAAAATCTTTCAAAGGGAAAGGTAATTCTTGAATTATGGGAAGATGAAGTAGGGAACCTGTGATTCTGCTCAGTTTTAATTATAAATGGTATGATGAACATGAGAAATTCTTTGTAAACTATGAAAACATTACCTTTCATTACTATTCATTATTTAATCATTATTATTATTATCATCATTACTTACTAATATTTTCTCCCTTCTTTCATCAGGTTCAAACCACCCAAATGGTCCCTTTTACCTGCCCTTCCGTGGAAACATTTTTCCTCCTTTACTCTTCTTTTTTCACCTGCCCATCCTCTTCCTTGAGATTCAAAGGCAGGTAATTTGGTTGGAGTTAAGGGGTTTTTGTGCGCTCTCATCAATCACTGAATGGGTATCAATTAAGAATCTCCCAGGTGAGCATTCATGGCTCTATGAGTGGCATTGCCATCAAGGGGCCACATTCTTTGGGGTCAGATAATTCTGAATTTAAATCCTCTGTTTGCATTTACCAGCCCTTGGGTAAATAACATGCTCATTACTTGTTCAGTTTCCATCAAAAAATAAATAAAATGGACAATACTTCACAGGTCTGTTGTGTAACATGACATAGTAAATGTAAAAAATAGAAACAGAGAGCCTAGTACTCAATAAATGTAGTTCCTGTTCATGTCATAAGGCTTTTGCCCAGGATAAATAAGCTAATACTCAAAAGAGGGTTATGATTTCCTTGGAATAATTCTGCTGTATAAGTTCAGTCATTTTTAATGAACTTCTCTGCCATCGTTTCTGTTATTATTTTTACTAGTACCAGGGGCTTGCAGTAACCATGTCTACAAACCTTGAGCAGCACTTAAACATATCTTTATTATTATTATTTTAGAATCCCTTTATTTCTTTGTTTCAGCTTGGGAATCATTTCTTTGCTTAGTGCTGCTTTAGAGAAACAGCCAGATGTCTCTACAGTGTGTCGTTTCTGGCCACGTACTCTGTTATTTAGATACTCTGCTTTGTGCAGCTGAGATACTGTGTCTGTTAAAGCTTTAGTAGTCTGAAGAAACTATAATTGTGCTGTTCTTGGCACACAAATGAAAGGCACTGAGTAATTAAAAACTGAAGATGAGGGAGGGCTTAAATCTTGTTGTAGGTTTTTAACCTTTTTATATATAAAAAGAAATAATAAACTTTAATTCTATACAAATTGCCTATTACTAGTATGATTGCTCTGATGAGAGATTATTAAAATATCCATGAAAGCTGGCAGAGCTAAAGGGAAGAGACTTTGGGCTTGGAGAAGAAGTTAATCTTTTACCCAATTTAACAGCCTTGTCCATAAGGATTGGATGGTGTGGCTTCTCTTTGTCTTATATTCCTAGACCAAAAGCAACAGTCCCCTCCCCAGCTTTTCAGACACCATCCTGGCAGACTCTTGAGCACTTCATGATGTTACAGAAAACCAAAGTGGCATCTTGAGTGTTAAATTAACCGGGTACCTTTGGTTTTCAATGAGGAAAGTTTCTTCAGGGGCTGCTGTGATATCTTAGCACGTGGTCTGAGACTAGTTACAAAACAGAACGAGATTTCACTTCCTGTTTTCCTGAGAGCCTCGTTAGAAACTGCAGGCTTGGCCTCCTCATTTCTCAAAAATTCCAAGAGATTTCAGCTGGACAAGAGAAGTATTGACTTTGTGTGTATGTGTGTGTACACTGTCTTGCTTTGAACAGAAAATATAGCATTAATATTCTAATATTTAACAGCAGTTTCCATTAAGTTATTTATTCTTAAAAACAGACATATTTTTCATAATCCAATTATACTATTCATGAAAACTGCACTTATTTTATTCTTTTCCTCTTTAAAGTGCATTGCAAGAATTAATTTATCTCCCACTTCAGGATATTAATTATGCTCCATTTTCATAAAGTGCCCAATGTTCACAAAGTCCTATCTTACTGTGTCTTACTCAGTGCTCATGTCATAACAACCCTGCGAGACAGACACTATTCTCTTAATTTTACAGATGAGAAAAAGAAAAGTCAGTATGTTTCCATTACAAAACTAAAAAATGTGACTCAAGTTCTTTTGACTACCAATCCAGTGGCCTTTGCACTTCACCATGGATGACTCACTCATATTTGTTAGGATGTCAAATGAAAATTTTAGTTCTCTTCAACCTCACAGTAGACATGAAGGTGCTTTGGAGGGTATAATGGGCCTGCCATAACTAGGGGAGGCATTGTGCTGTGGGTTGAATGTGTCCCCAAAAGTTTATGTATTGGAAGCTTGACCCCCATTGTAGTAGTGCCAAGAGTGTGGAAAATCCAACTATGGTATTTGAAAGTTGAGGCCTTTAAGAGGTGATTAGACTGTGAGGACTGTGCCCACATGAATGGATTGATCCATTCATAGAGAAAGTTAACTTGCTCGGCCCATTCTCGCTATGTGACATCCTTTTCACTACAGGACCCTATAGAGAGTTCCCACTAGGAAGAAAGCCCTCACCAGATGTGTTCCCTGGACCTTGAACTTCCTAGCCTCCAAAAATCATAAGAAGTAAATTTCATTCCTGTATAAATTACCCAGTTTCAGGTATTCTGTTGTAAGCAACAGAAACAGACTAATACACAGCATAAGGAGTTAGGCCTGCCCCCTGCAAACAAAAGGCTGAAGAAATTAGGTCTCCCAAAGAGATGAAACCCCAGTGGGCATTTTTAAGGCATTTCAGGCACAGAGAAGCTGAACTGGCAGTAGTAGTTTATCCCACAGAGCAAAAGCTCTACGGTAGTAATTGGATTTATCATAAAGGGAGAGTCTGTAGGTGGTGTGTTGGGGCCTTTGAGACTGAAAGATCCTCAGAAAAAGTAACAACCTTGTATTCAGTCAGGTTTAATAGCCTAATGTACAGCGGATGACATATTCACTGCAGGAGGCAGCTGATAGCCCTGTTGTGATCGTATCCTAAATCTTGGACTACTTCCTCAGTAGCTTTTACATCCTTTGTCACTTTTCTCTTCTCGTTCCTGCCTGTTAACCATGAGCAGAGTTCAGCCATGAGGTCACTTCATAACTTCACTCATCACCTACATGGATATGTCTTCCAAGTTTTATTCCTAAGTCCAGCTGTTACTCTTTGGTCCTGGAATTATCTACATAATTGTCATAACCCATTTCTACCCAACAATAGGAAGTACATATTGGGATTTTTTCCCCCAAATCCACCAGGATAACCCTTCCTAGGAAGATTTTAATAGGATCTGGGATTTTTGAAGGAGAGGACTTAGGAAAGACATTCGAGGCCAGTGAGGAAGCTGACAAAAGCATAGAGATGAGAGTGAAGTGAAGGCGTATGGGGAGCATTAAAGAGGCCAACCTGGCAGGCACATAGGCTGGTGTGAGTGACAAATAAAAGAGAAAGAGGCTGACTACCCACACTGGGGTCTCAGAAGGAAGGGCCTGGGCTTTCAACCGGAAAAGACTGGACCTGAGCCAGTGAACAACTGAGAAAAGACAAGGGACAAAATAACTTAGATTAGCAAGATTAATCAGATGGTACAGGGCTGCAGGGGATGAACAGAGAACGTACCCAAACGTTAAGAAATAAGGGAGGCACTAAGTGCCTGGACAGAACAAGGCAAGAAGAAATTAGGAGAAATAGTTCACTGAACTTCGTGACCAAAGAGAAAAAGACAGTAGAAAACAATATTAAGTTTGGTGACTTTATTCTGGTATTATAAATGCAAGACTGATGTAGGCCCATTGAATTGCAATCTCTGAGGGTAGTACCAGGTGTGTATTTTCTAAAGGCTCTGCAAACTTGCCATAGAGAACCCCTGGCCAATGTAGCAAAGCTGACAGATTCTGGGCTCAGTACCTTTCAGTACTTCAGAGTCAGTCAGTCAGTAGTATTAGCCCATTGCATGGAGATGGTGGTAATACACACAGAAGGCAGCAGCTAACACTCCTCAAACTCTTAATGAAATGCCTGACTGTGGTTCTGACTGCAAGAACAAGAGTTCAATGCAGGTGGGGGATGGCTGTGAACTGGAGCATCAGCTGGAGAAGATTTCATAGAGTGACTATGATGTAGCCCAGGTCTTAAAGAGTGGGGGGGACTGTAGACTGACAGATGGACCAATGAGCTGGTGAAAGTGGAGGAAGCATCGTGCAGTATAGTTTTGAGCAAAAAGGTGTGGGCACTACATTTAAATAGCAGAGGAGGCCAGATAACTTCCCCAGCCTCCCTCTGAGTTGGTCCTCTGTATGAGATGGGTACCTTTGTTAAGACCATGGGGCAAGCACATTTTACCTTTATTTTATACCCATTTCTCCATTTATAGCTGGCCCTCCTCAGCCACAGAAGAGCTTATTCTCTCACACTCCTTGTCTGTGAATGCACATTCAATTCATTCGCTCCAAGATACAGATGACACATAATCCTTTACATTAGTCTAGTAAGCTAATAAACCTCTGTATAGTGATGTCACTTGTAGAATCCTTATTTAACTCCTTCAGCACTGTGGAGCAGGGGTGCCGGAGACTGTCCTCATCTTATGCATAAGGAGAGAAAGGCCCAGAGAATCCAACCTCAAGATCACAGCACTACTAAGAGGAACATTTAATTGGGAGACCTGAATGCCATTTTCTTTTCTCCTGTCTGTTTGTATCTTGCTGCAGTATTTGCAATTCAACAGGGATCAGAGCCCTCTGCTCAAGGCATGTGACTCTAACTGAGGACTTGGGACATCAGCCTGGAGATAGATTGATTCTCTCTCTGAAGCTCTGTTCACATTATATAGGTTACTGCCTTTACCTGACAGTTGTGTGATCACAGGCAGTGAGAAAAAAACTGTGAGCTTCACTTTACCTGTCAAGGGAATAGAAATAACTGCATCTACTTCACAGGGCTTTTCTGAGAATTTCCTGAAATACCAGCTGGACCATGTCCTTGCCACACAGTAGGCCTCAGTAAACCTCGCTTTCTCTCCCCTTTCTCTTTCCCATTTTACCTACACAGAAGGCGACCCTGCTAAGTAAAAGGCACAGGCTCACCCAGTCTCCTGCAAATACCCTTCTTATTGACCCTTCTTTGCTTTTGCCCTTAGCCTTTTCTCTCTCCCCCTCAATCCCTGTGTTCAGCCACACCTGCCTTCCTCGCTTCTCAAACTAGCCAAGCATTTCCCCTCCTCAGTCCCTTTGTGCATGCTGGTTCCTCTGCCCCATACCCACCTTGCCCTGCTCCTGTCTCCTTGCTCCTCCTCCTTCTAGTGTTGGCCCAGGTGTCACTTCTTCAGGAAGGACCAAAGGAGGTTCCTCCTGTTACTCTTTCTTGGGGCATCCTGTAATTTTCCTTTGTCAATTTTACAATTTGTAAGTGTATATCCATCCTATACATAGGATTTACTGGCTCATGTTTATTACAATTTCTAAGTACATGTTAATCCTATATATAGGTTTATTGGCTTAATGTCTATCATCTCCTCTAGACTGTGAACTCCCATGGGCAGGTCAGGAACCATGTCTGCTTAGTTGACCACTATTCTCCGTAGCACCC
Organism: Galeopterus variegatus; assembly: GCF_000696425.1. Classification (NCBI taxonomy): domain Eukaryota; kingdom Metazoa; phylum Chordata; class Mammalia; order Dermoptera; family Cynocephalidae; genus Galeopterus; species Galeopterus variegatus. The sequence goes on from NW_007731638.1 coordinate 16,654, forward strand.
AACATAGAATCTGGCACCTAAGGCATTTTCCATAAGTATTTGTTGACCGTGTGCTGTATAAATGCTCTTCTTATCTCTCCCTCTTAAGATGCCCTCTGACAGCCTCCTCACCAATTTATGTACTACATTCTACAAAAAAAAAAGCATTCCCGTGGAATACACATTCTCTCACCTTTTCCTTGATTTTCTTTCCCCAACATTTATTCATACATGGTCATAAATTCTGTTGTGTTCTTAGGTTGTTTCATGATTCCCTAATTACATTATCAGTTTTCAAAGGGGTAAAACTCTTTCAACATCTTTTTGGATTCTCCCATGAGCCTAGTATAATAGATGAAAATGCTATGGGTGCTCAGCAATTTCTTGATGAATGAACGAATAGATCAATCAATAATAGTTTAACCTTTTGTACACGGAAAATCTCCACAGGGCAAATATGGAGATACTATTGCAGCAAAACGGTTTCAAACTATGGGCTTGCTATAGCTTCCCTCTCCTTGGGTTTCTATTTTGAGTTTCAATAAGAAGCAAACAATCTTATCTTGAAAGGTAGATTGGGTTTATTTTTAATAAGAACAGCTGAATTGGGTGCTTGCATTTGTTTTCAAAATTTAATAACAGCACTAGTAAATTCCTGCACTCTACAGCAGCCTTCTTTCAGGTCTAAGAGAACAAAGCTTCGAGGTAAGTTTCCTTTGTGGTGTAAAAACAAGACCAATATCACCAACCTGCTTAAATTCATTGAGAGCCAGGAAAGGTCACATAGCAGGGGCATCTAGTGTATATGTTTTCAGAATCCAGTACTGGGCAGAGGACATGAAGGGAAACACCAGGTTCCTCGGAGCCACTGTCCTCAAACACGTGAGGTCCCAGTATTTATCACTGTTAACCTTGGTAAGTAAAAAAAATCACTATGATTTCAACCCCTTCTTCCATTCAGAACTAAAACAAAACAAAACGAAAAACATGTAAGTTAAATGTCATTGTTATGCCCAAAATTATTTACTGAATTGCAATTTATACACACACATATTATATATGTTATAATATATGCACTTTAATTTACTTTGACAGTTATCTGGTAGGTTCTGGCTAGTTAGTATTTTCCCCCTAGATTTAGCATTTGATCTTGTAACGTGAGTCAGGAAAAGAAAGGTATGTTTTGCTAAATACTTTTTACACCATGAAAATTGTCAAGGTTGCTATGGGGTTTGTTCTTGATGCAGCATCACTTAATCACCTAGACCCCCTTCTGGTTGGCCTTGTGACAATCCACAGAGCCTATGAGATGACCGCTGACGAGTGCCTTCTCTCCTGTCTCTCAGGCTGCAGCAGTCCTGAAGGTTGATGGAGGGCCATGCTATTCAAACAGCAGGCGTGGCTGAGACAGAAGCTCCTGGTGCTGGGAAGCCTTGCCGTTGGGAGTCTCCTGTATCTAGTTGCCAGAGTTGGGAGCTTGGATAGGTGGGTGATTAAATATATCCTTATGCCCATGTGACGTTAAGTGTTTCTTGATTTGAACTTTCTTAGGACATAATTGTAAGTCTATCCAATTGTTTTCCTCCCTCAAAATTCCTAAGGAACATGCTTTTCTGCAGTATTGATTTTGATTTATTGAGCCTTTAAAAGAAAGAGATCCAAGTTGCTCAAACCAAGGTGTTCCTCAAGATCCATGTGTATTCTGTGTGCACTGACTCTTGTTTTCAGAGAAGGGATGAAGCTGTGTACAGTAAAGATGCCATTTACTAGAGCTCAATGTGTTCTGCATAGATCTGGTGTTGACCTCCAGCCATAGCGAAACAGTGATGATATATCTATGTATCTTCATTTTGAAATTTATGAGTGGACAATTAATGTGCTATCAGAAGCATTAAAATTATGTATGAGCCTGTTAAGGAGCTCATCAAGTTTGCAATCCATTGCCCTGGAAAGATGGCTGCAGGCGTGGGGAGTTTTAGCTATGTTAATTAGCTCTGGTTTTCAGGAGCTGAACATACCAGACGAGGAGGCTGTCTCTCAGAGTAATTGCCCAGAAAGCAATGGAAAATCCGCAGAGAGGAAATTACAGAACTATGATTTGGCTCTAAATAGGCAAACAGTTGAGAGGTACTAGACCTGCAGAAGTCCCAGCAATATGAGCCGGCTTCACATTAAATGCTTCTGGACTGTTCTGAATCCAGCATGATTGGCAAGGACAGAGAAGTTAATTTCTGAAATATGAAGGTTCTTTCATTGCCCTTTAAAATTAATTATTGCACTGGAAAGAATGAAGTATGTTCTGCAAGCATTTAATTCCTATTGTCAGTAAACATGCAGCTACACTTTAAATGAAAATATCTTCCTTTCAGTTTTCCTTTTCCTTCCGAAACTTAAACTAATCTACGGACATTACCAGGGTATTTTAAAATACTATAGCAATGGTCTTTGTTTTCCTTTGGTCAATGTCAATTTTGACTGGTAAAGTGAACCCCTTTGATGCTTTTCAATTCAAAATTCCTCAGTAAACTTCCCACTCACTAGTTAGTTGTGACCAATGGGAAAAGTGTATTGGAGAGCTTATCACTGACCTTAAGTAGTTTCCTAAAGTAGCACTTAGTTATTAGCAGAAAAAACTTGAAGTGGTACCACTGTCCTGTGTCCAAAATGGAACTTTTATGTCAAGTTCTTCCCAATACCTCTAATTAGCTTCCAATCATTTACTTTTTATTTAGTAATTGATCTGATGATCATTAACACATTAGTTATTTAGCTGATGATTCTTTTCATTTTTAACCCCATCTCTAATGGGATAGCTTTTATAAGAAATTAGATTGCTTGGTGGGCTCTCTCAAAACCTCTCACATTAGAGTTTGAGCAGACTGTGTTTGAAATTGTCTGGTGCTTACTTCAGCCCATCGTTTAGTTACTGAAGACCTGCTCTCTAGGAGGGAGGCTGAAGTTACTTCTACTGTCCCTTCCAATACTAAAATTCTGTTTTTAGTCTGGGGCCCCTGCCCAGAACCAACTCTTCAGGAAGTGGGGAATAATGTGATATTTTCTTCTATCCTCACATTCTATCTTGAGTTACGGAGTCCAAAAAGCAATCGTTCTGCAGGGTATGATCTCCTAGAGTAGAAGGTAGAAAGAGGAAAGAAATGAAGGGGGAAAATGGCCCTTTCTAGAGGTAGGGAAATTCCATTTCAGCTCAAACAGGGCACAGACAGACTATCCATGTCACCCTCTGGCAGCCAGGGTTTTTTTGTTTTGTTTTAAAAGATGACCGGTAAGGGAATCTTAACCCTTGACTTGATGTTGTCAGCACCACACTCTCCCAAGTGAGCTAACCAGCCATCCCTATAATAGGGATCCGAACCCGTGGCCTTGGTGTTATAAGCACCACACTCTTCCAAGTGAGCCACGGGCTAGCCCTGGCAGCCAGGGTTCTGAGAGAGAGTTAAGTCCTACAGAAAAGGATTCAAGTGACTATTTCCTCAGTTCTTCTAAGGATGGTACTAGCATCATTCTAGATGCTTAGGAGAGAAGTTTATCAATTTGTGCCTTAGGCAATTAGGGTTTAATTCTTAACCAGAATCCAAGAAGAGCTGAAAGATGATTTTGTGTTATCCCAATCAATGTCACAATTGAAAAAATCTTTGGAAAAAAAAAGGAAGAAAACATCTTTGGCTATGTATCTAATGATAATTTTATATCTTCCATGTAGAGCCCTAGCATATTAATCCCACTAACAAATTGATAAAACCAAAATTCATGTTTCTCTAAAATATTAAGTGTGGTAAACCCTATTTTTAAAAATAGTTTCTATATTTTCATATTTTCCGCAATAAGCATGAGTTTTAAACATTATGAAAGAACAAACACCACAAAAAGTAATATGTGTTTATATTTTTCCTTAAGCATTGTGATAGCTGTTTAAACAGACTAAGACCATTCCCCTTAGTTCTGCAGAATAGGCTGGGCATGACCTGGAGGTGGTACCTTCTTTCAAGGTACCTTACTGCATCTTTTTTTTCTCTCAGAAGACAAAAAAGATGCAGTAAGGTACCTTGAAAGAAGCATGTGACAGCCTCATTGCCACAGAGAGGGAGACACTGACTCCAAATTATTAACATAACTGGAAATTTCCAGTTGGAGAAATTGGTTTAACAGCTATTTTGACTAATATTATCCTCTTTTACCAAGAAGGCTAAATGCCTTCCCAGATCAATTTAAGGAAATTATAATGAGTTTCAATTGAGTTTCAGACTATACCAAAAAGGAAACTCAATTTTCTACCATGTATATTGGCCAGGCCAAATTAAATAGTCACCAATCTGATATCATTATGACTCTTACCACATCTTTCTCTCTGAGATGAGCAGAGGTGGTTGTTCATTATTCCGGATAATATTAATAATAATATTCAGGAAGTGGAAGTTCTCCTTTCTGTCTCCATCAATTGCATTCCTTCTTTTATGAGCTCAAGTCCCTGATTTAAATGGGCTTGGCAATGAGAACCTGAGGTTTCTGGCCCCATCAAGACCTTGGTGATTTCTGGTGCCAGGTGTGGTAGATGATATACAGTCCTTGCTGATGGCAATTGGGTTTGTTCCTACATTCAGCAAAGTGAGAACATAATCCTGACCTCATTAGACAGAAAGAGAAAGAGGAAGGAGAATTATAGTACTCTTCTAGCTATCCCCAAGGCCAAGGGCAAAAATTTTCATAGAATGAAAAGCTCAGCAAGTGCCAAGATCAGAATTTTGCAGGCTGATGATGCAAATAGCTGAGGGCAGAGATTGAGACCCCTTTTTAGATTACATCTCAAAGATTTTAAAGAGCTATATGAATGCTGCTGAGCTGTAAGAAAATAATATGTGAAACTGGAAACACATGGCCTTCTAGCTGCCCTTCAGCCTCCCAGCTGAAGATTATAATCCCCTGCCTTTCACATTTTCTAAATGATTTTAACTGGTGAGCTGTTAAAAAACTATTAGTATGGCTGGTGTCACTTGTCTATCCTGTGCTGTGAACATAAGTACATGCCGTAGTCAATTAAGTGCTTGGTGAATAAAAATTTTAAGGAGCACTAATAAAAAAATGCCATCAATTATGTGTGCTCCATATAATACAGGGTGGCTTAAAATAAATTTCCCACACATATGTTCATTATGGATTGCAGCAGGCTGGGAACCAGTGGTTTTACTTATGCATTTAAAGTCAGTCTGATTGGGGAACCGGAAAAGTGAGAATTTAGTTGCAATGAGCTCCTTCAAGTGTCTGTCTGTTGCTTGCAGGCTACAACCCATTTGCCCCATCGAAGGCCGATTTGGTGGAACCCGCAGTCAGGCTGAATTCCCACTCCGCGCCCTGCAGTTTAAGCGTGGCCTGCTGCACGAGTTCCGGAAGGGCAACGCTTCCAAAGAGCAGGTTCGTCTCCATGACCTGGTCCAGCAGCTCCCCAAGGCCATTATCATCGGGGTGAGGAAAGGAGGCACGAGGGCCCTGCTTGAGATGCTGAACCTCCATCCAGCAGTGGTCAAAGCTTCTCAAGAAATCCACTTTTTTGACAATGATGAGAATTATGCCAAGGGCATTGAGTGGTATAGGAAAAAGATGCCTTTTTCCTACCCTCAGCAAATCACAATTGAAAAAAGCCCAGCATATTTTATCACAGAGGAGGTTCCAGAAAGGATTTACAAAATGAACTCATCCATCAAGTTGTTGATCATTGTCAGGGAACCAACCACAAGAGCTATTTCTGATTATACTCAGGTGCTAGAGGGGAAGGAGAGGAAGAACAAAACTTACTACAAGTTTGAGAAACTGGCCATAGACCCTAATACCTGTGAAGTGAACACAAAATACAAGGCAGTAAGAACCAGCATCTATACCAAACATCTGGAAAGGTGGTTGAAGTACTTTCCAATTGAGCAATTTCACGTTGTCGATGGAGATCGCCTCATCACGGAACCTCTGCCAGAACTTCAGCTCGTGGAGAAGTTCCTAAATCTTCCTCCAAGAATAAGTCAATACAATTTATATTTCAATGCTACCAGAGGGTTTTACTGCTTGCGATTTAACATTATCTTTAATAAGTGCCTGGCGGGCAGCAAGGGCCGCATTCATCCAGAGGTGGACCCCTCTGTCATTACCAAATTGCGCAAATTCTTTCACCCTTTCAATCAAAAATTTTACCAGATCACTGGGAGAACATTGAACTGGCCCTAAAATAATATGTCATACAACACTATGTGTTGTGCCTGGAGACACACAATGCCTCCTCTAGATTAAAATATGCACTTTTCCTAGACACAGCTATCCAAGTCATTTTTCCATGTATACTTGTACATACTCAGTGTGTGACCAAATATAAGATCAGTTCTTTTTCTAGTGAAAATTTACAAGAAAACAATTGCTGTCTGCTTAGTTGCATCTCTTAAGCTATTTACAAAAAAGGGTTGTTGGTACTGGGGAAAATTGACTGCAGCTATTCTCAAAGAGTTAGTCTTCCTCTGATTCAAAATTTGTCACCCGCCATTTTCATAGATTTAAGCCAAAAGATGAATGTGTGAAAATGTACCAATAGCTGTGAAGCTTCAGGAAGTAGAGGATTCACTTATGCATTTTTTTTTTTCCTAAAGGAAAGCTGGCTCTTTAATTCAGATCCTGAATTGGTGCCATGAAAACAGAAAATGCTATTTTCTTATTATTTTAAAGAATGTCTTTTTTCATAAAATTGACATTGTTCCAAAGTTCCTGTGCTGACTTTGCACTATTGTTTTCTCGTATGGACCATGGTGTCACTTGTAGCATGTCAATCACACATTGGAAAGTCAAGTCCTTTTACTTCCATGTTTTATGTCAACAAAAAGAAATGTTGTGTACAAAGTGTATATTGTTATAAATACTGGTTTCACACTAAGTAATTCTATTTTGTAAACTGAATATGGCTATTTAATTTATTGTGAAAATTAAATTTATTGTGGTATTTAAAAATGGAATGGATTAAAAAATTACTCTGTGAATTTTTTTTTTTTTTTTTTTACTCATTTTGTTTTATGGGCCCCCTGCTGGTTTCCAAAATGGAAGCCATTTCTGTGCACATGAGAGCACTTGGAAAGATGTGCTTCTCCACTGGATTTCTATACCCTTGTGAAAATGTATTTATGAAGTGAGGTTGAGTATATTAAAAAAAAAGTCTCAACCATCTGGAAATCGAGTATAAAAGCCGCCTCAAAGAACCCTAGGTGCTGCTCTGCTACAACTTCGTAACACGTAATTGACTGGCAGTTGCTGCCTTGTTAGGAGAGAGACAAGGAATCAAGATATAGAAGAATCTCAGTTTTATTTGAACCTCTAATCAGAGTCAAACCAGTAGAGAAATTAAATAAAATAAGATTAGAAAACTTGTGTGGTCTCTTTACTGAAAGCTGCTGATGCTTCAAAAATGAATAGAAGCTCAGAACTCTCTTTTAGATGAAAATATATCAGTCTGCTCAGAAATGATCAAATTGCTTAGTGTTGCTATTACTAACATAAACATATGGCTCATATTTCCATCCAGAGAAATTAATGTTAAATTGGGTGCCTCACTAACATCAGATACACTGTATTATGCTTAAATATAATTTAGAAAAATGTGGAAAGAAGTATCAACAACAGCAAAAAAAAAGATGGATTTTTCACAATCACAGTTGCTCATCCCGTGGAAGATATTTGAGAGAGTTTTGTTCAACATCATGTTGAGAGTGCCTAGAGAAATCAGCAAATTACAGTGGATTCCCCTTTGATTGTAATAACTGTTGATTTTCTCCACGAGTTTGTTTATACTGTCCAATGATTTGATGGAGAACTTTTCTCAATAAATAGCCCTTTCCCCTCCCGTGTCAGTAAATATTGCTTCTCATGACACAGCCTTGGTAATCATTGCTGCTGTCTGAATTAGCAGTGATGCTGTTCTCTCAGCATGAAACAGGCATGACACTAACACACACTGGAGGCCGGCTTCTCACTCCCTGTGCAGAACCTCTGGAGTAAGAATCTCAGGTCTAAATGTCAGTCACTTTTCCCCTAAGCCAGGAATGAAGTCTGTTTGAGGAACCTGGTAAATTTCCCTGTGCCTCAACCCTCAGCTAGTAATCAGAGCAAACTCTTTACTACATTCAAGGAAAAAATAATAATCATTAATTTTATGAAAGTATTCCTAGAGCCCTACACAGGTAATATGGTTTTATACCAATGACTGTCAAATTCTGCCCCGTTGGAACACTGATGTTTCAAAAACTCAGCCTAGGTTTCCACTGATACAATTGAAAAATGGCAGTCTTTTTCCCAGAGGAGTACCAAAAAAAAAAAAAAAAAAAAGGTTAATGAATTGAAACTTCTCTTAACCTTTTCCTGCTGCTACTAATAGTGTATATCAGAGTTTATTCTAAGATTGTTTCACTTATGCCAACTTTTAAATTTTGTTACTTTTAGCTAAATAAGATACTATTTCTTCATCAAAATTAATTTTTTAAAAAGCACTGTAATTTCCAGTTCTTTCACTTCCTAAAATTTTGAGAATTGTTTTAAATTGTGAAGCCTCCCCATAGAGACCCAAAGCAAGAGGCCTAGCCTGGAAGGACTTTTTGGGTGGCAGGTTTCATTTCACTGAAAAAATATCACAGCCACTGCTGATCAAACTAGGCAGAGAAACAAAAGTGCTATGACTTAATAGCATAACTCTCCTGGAGATTCTAAACCTCCTGGTTCAAAAAAATGTCTCCTGTTGTCATCAGACAAGCAACGGACCTCTAGAGAAATCTTCAGCTCATTACAATAGCTCCACTAGGAATCTCTTTAATAAGTTACTTCTTTTACATCACGACCACCTTGCATTCTTTCCCGAGGCTTGGTGGCACCATATGGCTTTGTGAAATGGTTCTAGCTGCAAACAGAAAAACTGTTTAAGCAATGGTGAAGTTTCTGCTGGACCATAAAGCTGAAACTACACCATTCTGGAAGTCAAATAATTCCGATTATAAGTATACGAGTAGCCCAAGAAAGGGAGAGATCCCAAAAAGACAAAAGATAAAAGAGACATACAAACCCATAGATGGACATCCCCAAATTCCAGGTCCATCACCTACCTGCCTGAAACACACATAAACCCTCAATTGATTAAGGGACTAACTTTTCTTACTAACTGCAATGTACTATAAGAGAATCTAAGACATTTCGGTCCTTAGTTAATGTATGTTAAAGCAAAGACTTGTAAACCCCCTCATAATCCCATCTGACCTTAGATTTGGTACCTTTTATCTTGATGGACCAGTGAGAATAGTCGTTAATTGGCAGGCCAGTTCCTATTTACAAGGCTGATGGAGCCTTGTGAAAGTGCTGCCTGGGGTGGAGCACCTGGTTCAAGGGCCCTCAAGGACATTTGCAGAGCATCATCTGGGACACTGAGACATGTTGCTGCTAAGGGAAGGTGGCAACCAAGGACAAGTGAAGTCCAAATCCCAGCACTGCCAATAAGCTTTTGCTTTGTCTAATTAGCTGTGTGCTATATCGTATTGCCTTCATAAGCCTTAATTTGAGAATTTTCCAGGAAAGGAGAGTTTCAAATGATTATAGTGTCTTCCGGCTGAAGTCTTTTGTCCTCTTTCTGCACACTCAGCAGCCATTTTCCACTAAGGAGAATAGTCTACAATCTAAAGAAAATAAAAAACTTTGAGGAAAACATTTCCCCTAAAAATGACTAAATACAGCAAAATCTTAGCAATTCAGGCTAACAAGGTGAGAATATAGAATATTTTAAAACAAATTTATTGCAATTATTACCAAGTAAACAAAGTCCCAAACTAAACTAATAGTATATTTGAAAATATCCAATGGTACCTGCTTTACTGAATAAAAGCCTCTTAATTGGCATATTGTTTTGGTTTTTTTTTTTTCCCAAAGTAGTATTACTCAAGTATTTCAAAACAGTCTGTCCTCTTAAGTAGGTTATGCAAGCCCCTTTGCATCTGTGCATCAATTTTTATAGCACACCTTTGTTTTATAGCAAGTGTAAAAATGAAATTTAGGACAAAATATCATTTGGTAAGGTTCTAATTAATGGTGCCTTACTACATGTCTTACAAAAACAACTTCTTTACATTTGAAATTTTTAAGATTTCTTCCCAATTGCATTTTATTGCACCTTTTAGGAAAAAAGTGTATTTCATACTGATTAGGAATGGATTGGGGAGTTGAAAAGGCAAAACTGAGCTGATAGCAATATGCATCTCCCATAGAAAGCACCTGATTGGTATTCCAAAAGCAAGTGCCTCCTATCTAAAGGCAGTTCAGTTGAAAAGCAATACCCTTTCAGTCACATCAGGTAGGCAGTAACACACTTGGTAGCCTATCAGGCTAGTTACATTGATGAATTTGTGAACTATATTAGTCTACCAGGTTTGGGGCAGCTGTTTGTTTGTTGGTTGGTTGGTTGGTTTATTTTAAAGATGACGGGTAAGGGGATCTCAACCCTTGGCTTGGTGTTGTCAGCACCACGCTCAGCCAGTGAGCAAACTGGCCATCCCTATATAGGATCCGAACCCGTGGCCTTGGTGTTATCAGCACTGCACTCTACCGAGTGAGCCACGGGCCAGCCTGGGGCAGCTGTTGATGAAAAGGTTTATTGTTATTAAACATACATGCTATCCCCTCCAAAAACAAGCCACCAAGAAAGTGAGTCCCAATAGACAGCTAACACTGTTTCAAAGAGCTAGCTTAATCCTGCATATTTCTAAATGCACAATCCTCTGTTTTGCATTTCCTTTTCCCTAATGATATCACAGAGCAATCTTCAAGGCTAGCTGCAAAACTGCCTGTTTCTTCAGTAAAGCCACACTAAAACTCACCCAAAGGTTTGGAGGTATAAAAGGTATAAAAGAACTTTGTCAGGTAACCTAACTCCAGGTCCTGGAAAGAAATTTAATACAACCCTTTAAAGGTTGAGACTTTCTGGCAACACCAGATGACAATATCACTCCTGAAGCAGAATTAGTGTTGCAAGCATGTGAGCCACAGTTCAGAAACTGTAGGAAAAAACAAAAAACTCAGCCTGGAGGAATCAGGGGAGGCTTCAGTGAGTCTGAGCTTAAAGATCATAGCATCTCACCAGGCAGGAAAGCAGGAAAAGTCTACTTCGGGGTAAGAGAAATAGTGGCACAAAAGCATGAGGTATGAAAGAGACGAGGAAAGCCAGTAAAGCTGGAGCGTAGGTCATAAGGAAGAGAAGGTAGAAAGTAAGAATGGAAACTGTACCAGAGCTTCCTTGGCCTTACGCAAGTCCTACCACCATACACCTGATGGGACCCCGCTAGGTCCCCTCGGGTCTGCACCCCAGCTGGTCCTTAGAGGCTAAGGGTTTAAGAATGAAAAAGAGATGATAAAACTAATATCCCCAAAATTTTCTTTCAAGGGAAAAAAGATCAAACCATTGCTGCCCGATAGAACCATCATTTTTCTTCCCACTCTTCTTTATTTTTCTCTTTGGTTCTCTCATGTCTCTTCATGGCCAGTAGCTTTGCTGCAGCTGATGTATCCTCCACATCTGGCTCATTTTTCCCCCAGGAATAAGGAAATGGTGTCTTTCCAAGCCCAACATTATGGGTATACTGACTGTGGAAGTCGTATGGTCTCCTTGCTGCTGAGCTGCCTGCTACAGCTCCACCCATCCTGAGACCATATCAGGCGACACGGGGATGAAAAGGAAACCAAGCACAGCGTACAAAAGCATTTTCAAAAATGGCCAGGAACTATATTTGTTTCATTGAAAACAAAGCAAATACAAGCTAAACTTTGTGGGTGAAATGGGCAAGTTAACTTGTCTTGTTGAACTTAGCTTCCCATTAAATAGAAGAATCAGAATAGTTGATGTTTAAACTCCTTCCTTAACATTTCACATTCTGTGAAAGTGATTATCAAAGCATTTCTTGTGACACTGAGTGTCCATAGAGTTGGGGACATGAAGGTGGAGGAGGAAGGAGGGATCAGACTCAGTGTTCCCTACTGTGATTGTGCATGCGGTCTCTCCAAAAAGCTTTGTACCTATGATTTTGTCTTTAAGACATATTCTATGTCACCATTCCCTTGGAACTGAACTTTCCTTCAATTCAACCATATTCCCAACTTTAGCTTCCATTTTACTTGTCCTTTCCTGCATTAATTAACTTTTGCCACACAGCAAACCACCCCCAAAACATTTTACTTAACTCATGATTCTGTCATTCAGCTGGGCAATTCTTCTGGTCTAGCCCAGCATGTCTTCCTCCTGCTGGCCTGTCACATGTACCTGTAGTTTCTGTCTGGGCAACTGGTGACATGATGATCTAAAGTGGCCTCTCTTAAAGGTCTGGAAACTTGTGCTGCTATTGATTCGTGTTAGCGGTTTGGTGACAAAGCTGCCTGGGCCGTGTGTCTCATCACTTAGTAGACTCACCTGAGATTCTTCACATGGTAGTCACTTCACATTTCCTGTCTTCTTACAAGTCCATAGAATGTAGTCTTGATCCAGAAAATCTGAAGTCTCCAAAGATTGGAGCCAGGAGCCTCAGTCTTATCCCAGATCTGTCCCAGCATCTCCTTCATATTCTAAAGAATAACCAGAGGGCCGAGCCCGTGGCGCACTTGAGAGAGTGCGGCACTGGGAGCGCAGCAGCGCTCCCGCCGCGGGTTCGGATCCTATATAGGGATGGCCGGTGCACTCACTGGCTGAGTGTGGTGCGGCTGGTCTCAAAAAGGACAAAAAAGAAAAAAAAAAAAAGAATAACCAGAGAAGGCAAGTCCCAGTGTGCAAGCACTTTTCAAGCATCTGCTTCCATCACATTTGTAGTTGTCTCACTGGCCATGGTATGTCACAAGCCCAAGCCCAGAGTCCATGTGAGAAGAGAGCCCATAATTGTGTAGAAACAGGAAAGAAAATTATTGTGGCCATTTTTACAAATAATTTACTACACTTTTAAACCTTGATTTAATAATGATGAAAATTATAATATAGTAATAATTCACTTTATAATAAACTTTATTTTCCTTAACTCCTAAAGAAATACATAATGATAATAAGAAGGGTGGTTGGCAGAATAATGTCCCTCCCACAAAGAGATCCATATCCTAATCTTAGGAGTATGTGTATATGTTACCTTACATGGCAAAAGAGACTTTGAAGAAATGATCAAGTTGAGGACCTTGAGATGGGAAGAGTATCCGAGACTTTCTGGGTGGCCCCAATATAATCACTTAAGGGTAGAAGACTGAGGCAAAAGAGGACAGTTGGAGGGATGATGATAATGGAAGAATGGGCTAAGACTTTGGGGACCTTCAGAGAAATGCAACATTGCTGGCTTTGAAGATGGGGGAAAGGGATGGTGAGCCAAGGAATGTGTGCAGCCTTTAGAAGCTGGTAAAGGCAAGGAAATGGATTTCTCCTAGAGCCTCCAGGACAGAACTCAATCCTGCTAACATCTTGATCTTAGCCCAGTGAGACCTGTGCTGGACTTCTAAACTTATAGAAATGTAAGGTGATATGTTTATGTGGTACTAAGCTGCTAAGCTTGTAGTAATTGATTACAGCAGCCATATAAAATTAATACAGAAAGTAAGAGGAAATGTAATGCTCACACAACAACATCCTGTTTAACCGTCTTATGCTCCTTCACCACGAATAGGTGGTGGGGCAACAGCCATTGACCAAAAAAGGCATTTCCAAACAAAGCAAACACAAGTCTTGAAATTAACAAAGGCTACAAATTTACAAAGGCTGAACAGGCCTAGAGAATGCAGGCAGAGTGACCCTCCAGGAGACATCTCCTGGTGACAGAAATGCAGAGAAAGCCTCATTTCTCTGGGACACATGCACTAAAGCTCAAAAGATTGAAAAACAGTTTTAATGGTAAATTTCAGGTAAGTTTATGGCAAAGTATAGACTTAATTGCATTTTTTAATATCTTTAAATTATGTTTTTTATGCTGAAAAGAGAAACCATTTCCTGTCTTCTTACAAGTCCATAGAATCTAGCCTTGATCCAGATAAACTGAAGTCCCCAAAGATCAGAGCCAGGAGCCTCAGTCTTATGCCAGATCCATCCCAGGATCTCCTCCAAATGGCCTTGAAAATTGTTCTTTGGAAAAAACAAAGACCTGAAATTCTTTTTCCTGGCCTTAATGAAATTCAAAGGCATTTATTGATCATCTAATATGTTCCTAGCTCCTGAAGGATCTATCAAACAGCTACTAAAGTTCACTAGGAAAGCCAGAGTTGGGGGTGTACAAGAATACAGCCCTCCAAAATTCCAGCCCAGGGCCACTTGTCAAGAAAAGTCTCTAAGAGGCAGATATTACTTGTATCTGCCTACTTCCTAAGAGGATTTGAGGGGGTAATTCCCTAATTAAAATTTGTTTCTAATCTCTTTCTAATCTTATTTTGTTAGCTGCATTTTAACCCCTTGTACTTAATTAACCTTGAATAGTAACATGTATTGAATCTGTATAAAAATATGAATTAGCATTCATATTAAAATGTACACACATTTAATACACATGTAATATGTATGGACATATATATTTGTATTTGTAAGTCTGTTGAAACAAGCTAATGATAATGGTTCATTATAGGATCAATTCAAACTATTCTTTGCTAGGGATGACTGTCAAATTTGCACAGCTGCCTTTTAAAGATTACATTCTAAAGGTATGAGAGTCAAGCCAAACAAAGTGAGTATACATAAAAGAAAAGAAAAAACTCAATAAATTAATATTTCAAAAGCACATCAACTGATCTGGAAACAGTTTGATAAAAGAACATAGCTTGCCTAAAGTGTCACTACACCTAGTATAAGAAGTTTTAGAGGTAAAAAGACATGTGTCTTCTAATCCAAGGATACCGAAAGCACTTGCACAGGAAGTATTATACATGCAACCATTGTATGTGTGTGTACAGGGACATGTGTTTGTGAGTGTGCATGTGATTCTCAGCAATTCTCTAACAGTGACTCATCCTCTTGTGATTATCACATTACCTTTCATCTTGCCCATCACCACAAAGTCTTCCACCTTGGAATTATATCAGATATCTTTGGAAGTTCAATTAAATTTAAAGGTAAATTTAACAGCAAAGTAGTTATCATTATCTACATCTATTGTGCTTGTGTCCTCCATTAATGTAAAAACAGTGTTAAATTAGTAAGTACACAAACCCAAGCCTAAAACTCTGAAAGCGTGGAATTAATAACTCTCTCTGGGATCCTGAAATGTCTTTGGGAAATCCGAGCTAACAATCCAAACATTCCTGAAAACAAAAGGTGTATGATGTGAGAGGTCAGAAATCATAGCGACAGAAGAGCCCTAACACAGAGACCTACTGAACATTATCTGTGTCTATACTTGCAGTCTAACTAGCTGAAACAGCCACACAAACCTTTATTTTAGATGGAGTTTGTTGAAGTTGGTCAAATTATTAGTTACTATGTGATCATCCTCAAAAAGTTACTTCCATCTTTTCAATTTCTCCTTCAAACAATGTCTTTGAAATATTTGGAGAAAGAACTTACAGATTCACCATGTGAAAACAATTCTTTTTCAATCTCTTTGGCTGCCTCATGCACTACATGGGCCCCAGTCCCTGCAGTGAGCTCCCAAAGCATTTCCAACATCCTTGGGAGCTTCGTAGCTCTGTTGACACAAAAGCCATTCAGCAGCACAGGGCACCTGCCAAGGGTGGCTGCCTGTCCTGGGGAAGTGCCAGATACAATTTGGTGGACTCAAAGAGAAGTAGATAGCCCATAGGACACAAGGACTCTGGAGAATAATAGGTATCTACATACATACAACTTCCCACTCATAGATTAGGAGAAATACTCACTTTTATTTGCTTTGACACATTTAGGAACTCATTACTAGATATTAATTAAAGAATAATTAAAGCTAATTATTTGAATAAGGCTCTGTATTTACAAATGAAATAACCAGACCATGGGTGATCCACTTATTTCTGTTCTCTCATGGTGGCAATAACCGCAAATTGAAAGTCATTCGAGGAGTCTAGTTGATTATTTTGTCTCAGTTGATTGGTTACATCATATAGACACAGACAAATTTTTTAGGAATGTACTTTGATGCATGAATACTTCTAGAAAATTCACCAAATGAAGAGGCAGCTGCTGTGAAATAGATGAAAAATTCTTGGCCTGAATATACACCTAAGCCAATAGAGCCACATCTGTCAAGGCACAATGGATAACAAAGTCAATATCTACCCACTGAACTGCTTGTTTCAGTATCTCACAGGTAATTCAAAAGAAATGTTTATGTCAGTTTCTACCCCTCATATGACTAAGGAGCAGACAGAGTTGCAGAAAGCCTCAGTGGCCTGCCTAAGTTCATGCAATGGGCAATGGCAAAGCTGGGACCAGATCCTAGGATTCGGGTCCCCACCACTCCATGGAAGCCAGCTGTTCTCATTATGTTTAGTACCTTGTTAGGATTACATTCAGGAAGAATTGTGTTTTGTGGCAATTCGTAGTGAAGAAATGTGTACAGTAGGAAGGAGGATCACATTTATATCCTGAAAGTATGACATAGAATCCATCAACATCTAGGTTTACAATACAAGGGCAGGGAACAGGGTTTCTCATGCCTTTTCATGCCACAGCACATCCATAGAATGTGATAATATGTGTTTGGTAACCTGGAGTACATATCAAAGCTATTATTACTGGCCCTGGAGACTCCTTCGCTGCCCAGACCTTGCCAAGCTGCTCCAAGGGCATCCTCTGAGGACAATAATTTATCTTGGCATATCTCTAATCTGTTCCCAACGCACGCAGGTGCCTTGGCCCACAGATGGGAAACTCCACCATATTGTAAATATCCTTTTAATTATTAGAATTAAGTGTGAAAACTGAAAATACCATGGTTTCTTTGGTTTTCACTGTTCTTTACTGAAGAGGATATCAAGTAAAGAAAAAAATGCACAGATGCTGAAAATACAATGGTGTACCTGGTTTACAAAGAATGAGGAAATGAGAGCTTGAAGTTGCCTGATGAAGGGTGAATCCTTTTCTTTCGACACTTGCTAGTTACAATAGTTCTAAAATAATGGCTCTCAGCTCCGCAGATATGAATCACCTGTGGAGTGTTGAAAAATGGATGCCTCAATCATATCTCCAAAGATCCTGATTTAATTGGTCTGGGCATTAGATTTTTTATTTTTTAAAGCTTCCAGGGTAATTCCAATATGCAGCCCGAGTTTAGAATAGAGCCACTATTTTAAAACATAAGCGTTGACCTTATTGCCTTAGTAAATAATAGCATGATTAAGATAACGGTGTCTTTGTTTGACATTTCTTCTGTATTGCAAGCAATTTTAGAACAAATATTATGTCATCTACTCCTCCCTATCCCTTGCAAGGCCTAGACTCACACCTTACATCATAGTTAAGTGATTAAAAAAATTTTGCAAATGAAAAAATTTATTTATTTATTTATTTCAATATTATCTAGAATCTTAAAAGTTTATTATTTGCCAAACAATAGTTTCTGATGCAGAGTAATACTCAGAGACCACCAAATATGGATGATCTTAGATATATGCATTTAGTGCAGGGCCCATCACAAGGGGTGCAAGGAGGGCCATTTGCTCCAAGCCTCACATTGACAGAGGCCAAACTTAGACTAGTGATATTGCCTCCAAATGAGATTAGACTGCTGATCCTGACAAACTGACATGTGGCACATATTTTGATATATCTCATTTTAAATGTACCCAGAGCCTCAGAAAATGGTGGTGGGCCCCTTGACCTCTGAGAGTCAACCATCTCATACATCTGGACCTAAAGTCATTCACAGAAGGACTGCCAGGATGGAGGAGGTGCCTTTTTAGTGTATGCACTTTGCTTGTCCTTGTCAATCAGATTGAGAAACAAAAGCACAGGATGCACAGGTCTGTGGGAGAACGCACTTTTGAACAGAGCAAATGCAAACGGGAGAACAGGTGCAGGAACGCTAATCCATATTCCCATGAAAATGCTCAGTTTCAATATTCCTTTTGAAAAAATGTAGCCTCTCTAGTCAGTTGGTCACACTCCAAAAGGAATTAAGCTTGAAAGATAACAGAACTTCAAAAGCCAAGTTGAAAAGACCAGACCCGAGGCTGCGAAGGGCATTCAGAAGAGAGAAGGGTTTTAACTTGGCTTTCAAAGCATGTTCTCCCTCCTCTTTGAAAGTTTCTGACACTTTTGGGGTTGCTGAAGATGTTCCCGCCTGTGACGTCTTTCATCAGAAAACCATGAAATAAAAATCTTTCTCCAGTTAGAATGGGGGGAGAAATGTAAAAGTAAGTTAAAGTAAGTTGCTTCTTGTTCCGCTTCTTCTTGAGCCTAAAAGTCATCTCCAGGAAAGTTGCTTGAGCCTTATGTCACTGCAAATTAGCAAGATGCACTTTCTACTGTCAGTGGAACTGAGGCCCCAAACAAGTGGTTCCCGAAAAGAAGCAGAGCCTCAGCAGGTTGCCAGCAGTGTGTCTCTATGACCCACTTGCCAGGGTTGGCCAAAGAAACAGAAGGAGAAAACCACGAGGTAAGAATAAGGTAAGACAAGTCTCAGTAATTACACCTGTACCTTTTTCAGGCTACTTCCTGTACCCATAATCCCCTGTTGTCTTGCATTTACCTGGGTGATCCCTGCTGAGCCTTCAGGGCTCAAGTAAGAATCATTCCATTTACTATCACATGCCAGACCTGATGCTAGGCACAAGGAATGTGAAGTTCACAATGTAAAGGGCTTACCCTCACGGAGCTGTTTGCCAGACTCAATGCTGGGTCCATGGAATATGACAATGCACAAGCTACCTACCCCCCAGCAGCTGCGAGCGGGCTGATTGCTTATATTAGTCCATTTTCTGTCTCTAGAACAGAATACCTAAAATTGGGTAATTTATATAGAAAAGAGGTTTGTTTCTAACAGTTTTGGAGGCTGGGAAGTCCAAGGTTCGGGGGGCACATTTGGTGAGGGCTTTCTTCTTGGTGGGAACTCTCTACAGAGTGCCATGGCAGTGCAGGGTATCACATAGCAAGGACTGAGTGAGAACATGTTTTCCCATGCTTTCTTCCTCTCTTCATAAAGTTGCCAATCTACTCCTGATAACCCATTAACCCATTAACCCATTAATCCATGAATGGATTAATCTGTTTGTGAGGATTCTGTCTGATCTAATCACCTCCCAAAGGCCCCACCTTTCAAATACCATAGTCCCATTTCCTATCCTCTTAACACTGATACAACAGGGATCAAGCTTCAATGAGTTTTGGGGGGACATTCAAACGATAACACTGCTAGACACAGGACATGTGACAGTGCACAATACAAGATTCCTACTCATAAGTACGTGTGTGTCAGGCTCCATATGGGCAAAATGATGGTGCACAATGGAAGGTGCCTACCTACCCTTAGGGAGCTGACTTCTCTGAATGCCAACCCCCAGGCCAAAAATTGCTTCCAGAACCCCCATTTATACCCTGATAAACACCACCACTTTTGATTGAAATATTT
Source organism: Galeopterus variegatus (assembly GCF_000696425.1). Taxonomy (NCBI): domain Eukaryota; kingdom Metazoa; phylum Chordata; class Mammalia; order Dermoptera; family Cynocephalidae; genus Galeopterus; species Galeopterus variegatus. The sequence continues at coordinate 36,207 of NW_007731638.1, forward strand.
TCAGCATCCATTTCCCCCATCGACTATAAGTATGTTCAGGGCATCAGCCACAATTTACTTATCCCCAGCACAGCAGAGCGACCTCAAAAAACCAAAATCACTGCTACCAGTGACAACATAGATATGTGTTAACTGAACCAAATCACTAAATTTTGCTCAAAAAATGTCAATGAGGTTTTAGAGAAACATTTTCTTTGCTAACATTCTATCTAGTATTTTTTCATCAATGTTCATGGGCGATAGTGGTCAATAGTTTTCTTTCCTTGTGCTGTCTCTACCTGCCTTATATGAGGGTACTTCAAAAAGTTCATGGAAAAATGGAATTGAAAGATAATGCAAATCTTTTCAGGAACTTTTCGAAGACCCTCGTACTTGTTTCATAAAAGCAATTAGGAAGTTTTCCTTTCTTTTCATTGCTCTAAAACAGGTGTCAGCACATTTTTTCTGTAATGGACCAAATATTAAATATTTTATTTATTTATTTATTTTTTTTTTTAAAAAAGATGACCGGTAAGGGGATCTTAACCCTTGACTTGGTGTTGTCAGCACCACGCTCAGCCAGTGAGCAACCGGCCATCCCTATATGGGATCCGAACCCGGGGCCTTGGTGCTATCAGCACCACACTCTCCCGAGTGAGCCACCGGGCCGGCCCAATATTAAATATTTTAGACTTCATGATCATATAGTATCTGTTACAGCTCTTCAATTTTGCCCAAAAGCAGCCCTAGACAATGAAGAAACAAGTGGGTATGACTGTATTTCAATTAAACTTTATGAAAAAAAAAAAAAAAAATAGGTGGCTGGGGCTGAATTTGGTCTGTGGGCCTTAGTTTGCTGACATCTTCTCTGGAATAACTTATGAAGCATGTGGACTATGTGGCTTTTGAAGGATTGGTAAATGCTATAGAGTAAATGTTTATGTACCCCCAAAATTCATATGTTGAAAACTAATCCCAAATGTGATTGTATTACAAGGTGGGGCTTTCAGAGGTGAATAGGTCATGGGGGCAGAGCCTTCGTGAATATAAGGCTGTAGATTTGATGTCCCTTCTCCCAACCTCACTGAAGCTTAATTCCCCCTGTACCTGTTGAGGGTGGAAAATCCCATTATGATAACTGAAAGGTGGGACTTTGAAGAGGTGATTAGATTTTAGGACCATGCCGTAGGGAATGGATTAATAATGGTAGTCAGGGGTGTGGTTCTGAGGGCTTTAAAGAAGAGTACATGAGAGGTTAGTCTCTTTCTGATCCACCATGATTCTGCCTGTGAGACCCTGGGTCACTGTTGCCACCACCTAGGCCTTCACCAGCTGTATTCCCTGAACTTTGGACTTCCCAGCCTCTGAAACTGTAAGCAATAAATTTCATTTTTTTATACAGTACCCAATTCCAGATATTTTGTTATAAGCAACAGTGCCCTTATTAAAAGAGACTCCAGAGAGGTCCCTTGTCACATCTACCATGTGAGGAGATGGCAAGATGATGCCAGCTATGAACCAGGAAGTAAGCCTTCCTCAGATACCAAATGTTCCAGGACCTTGATCATGGACTTCTCAGCCTCCAGAACTTTGAGAAACAAATTTCTGTTGTGTATAAGCCACCCAGGATGGTATTCTGTTACAGCAGCCTGAATGGACTAAGAAAATAGAAGAATGCCCATTCCTAATCTTAATGGAAAAGCCTCTAGTGTTTCCTCATTAAATAAGATCACAAGATGTTACAGGTTCATCTTTTATTCTCCCTTCCCAAGATTTGGAATGAACCATCTCTCCAAGGAGAGAGTACCACCTCTCCAAGGAGAGAGTACCACATTGTTTTAGCTACAGAGGCTTTATAGTATGTTTTAATGTCTGATAGAGGAAGTTTCCCTTGAAGTTTTACTTTTGTCATATTTCATGACAGGATATTTTTCATATTTCCTTGGATGATACAATCACAGAATGATGGTGAAGACTAAGAGGGTGCATGACCACAGTCAGAATTGCTCACAAGAACAGGAGCTGGGAGGAGGAAGCCCAGTTCATCAGGCCAAATGCAGGAGCTAGGAGCTTGAGTGTGGCAATATTGTGACCCTGGGTCCTGGCATGGCCTCAGTTTGGTTGGGGAGGCTGAGAATCTAACACTAGTGATATAAGGCTCTAGCACCAGTGAATCTGTGTGCAAGGGAAATCCTGAGTCCCACTCATTCTGGGTGGCAATTGGTAGCAAGGGTCCCTATACAGGAAGATTAGCCTGGTAAGGAAAAGACAAAGCCCTAACTATAGAAGCTCAGGATCTCAAGACTTACCCACAGCCCCAGGAGAGGGAACAAAGGAGATCCCTTCAGCAGAGCTGCCAGACATCTGAGGAGGATACTGAGATGCCAGAATAAGGCCCAGGATAAGTTACCAGAGCTGGAGTGCAGGGCAGAGCTGGACATGGGCCAAGTGGGATTTAGGCTGACCTCCAAATGTCAAGCTAAAGCTTCTAAGTCCCTCTTGGCTAATGTCCCAATTGGTCCCAGAGTTTCCAAGTAGAGTTAATTAGTCTGACTTTAAAGGACAATGATCTTGGAAATAATCAAGGTTGGACACTAGACTTCAAGTCTTGGTGGTTTTCCCCAATTAGCTAAATGACCTTGGACAGGCCACTTTACCTCTCTGGGCCACCAAGGGAATTGAATGAGATTATGTCTAAGACTCTTTCCACTTCTAAGAGTTTAATTAATTAACACATTTAAGAGCAAAGGGAACTTATATTTCACCAGCACATTCTGTGTGCCATGCACTCTTCCAGACACTTTACATACATTAAAGGGAAGAAAATTGATATTTTCTGTTACCAGTGGCGTGTTGGTAAATGTTTAACAACCAGATCTCTGGTGGGTGAGGGAACCTAGATTTGTAACACTTGCCAGTATCTGTGGTATAAATACTCCCACCATGGTTTCAAGCTACTACCATGTAGTCACTGAATGCAAAGTTGGGAAGAAATGTGCAATGGAACACTATTATATGGTATTTTTATTATACAGACATAATATATTTGAGTAGCCTCATAGTGAAGATAATAGTAAAATGTAATAAAATTATTGGGAAATGATAAGCTTTGAGCATTTGTCACATTTGTTTCCAATATAATTTATTTAAATGTAAGTATACATAATTTTTAATAATGCCCGTATTTAACAACTGGCTTTCAAAATTTCTAATATATTAATCAGTTCTTGAAAGCTTGTATAGGCCAGCTGCAACACACCACTGGTTGACTGCCAAGTGCCATGGTTGGCATTTTAGATACATTCTTTCATTAATCCTCACTGTGCCCTTTTGAAATAGCTGTTATTTTACAGATGAATAAAAGGATCCCAGAAAGGTTAAATAACTCGCCTGGAATCACCTAGCTACACTATGGTTGTGTGACCTCTACTCTCTAAATCCCCAATTTCTATTATACCACACTGTCATTCATATAGTAGAAATTTGATTTTAAATTATTTATTCTTTATCTAAGAGAATAGATTGTGTCCATATAAGCCAGGGTCCTCTCAATTCAGTGAGTTCGTGAATATTGATATGTGCTTGAGTTCATTGACAGTGAGTCAGTTTGTTTACATTAACCTGGATAAGATGCCAACATTAGGCAGGATTCAACCTGCACAGTGTTGTAGAGAGGGACTGTAGAGCGCTGACTACCCTGTATTAAGTCTTCCACCCAGAACACTGGGAATTACCTCAAGCTATCCTCTCAAATTCCTTAAATTAATTCCAACTCAACAAAACTAATTTCTTTTCTTGCTATGTGATAGCCTGTGTTGACATGGGACTCTATAGAGAATTCCCACACAGAAAAAGGCCCTCATAACATGCATCCCCTGGACCTTGGATTTCCCAGCCTCCAAAACTTTAAGAAATAAATTTTATTTCTTTATAAATTACCCAATTTGGGGTATTCTGTTATAAGCAACAGAAAACTGACTAATACAGAAAGTCAGTTCTTTTGAACAATGAGCCTTAAGATAAATACTCAATAACATTTCAACTAATATTTTCACCTAATTCATAATGTTTGTTATTGTAATTTTTTTGGTTCATGGTCATTGTTTCTTCTTACAAAATAACATGATGGTTCTTTCTCTCTAATAAGATAGAATATAGTAAAGTTAGAATAGAAGCCTCTAGGAACAAAATAATTTTTAAAAATTAATAATACTAATGCAGAAAAGGAAGACAGAAGATGGCAGAATACATAGACCCCAGCATCACCCTCTCCCATAATCAACCAGTTTACAACTATTAAAAATAACCAACTGCTAAACTGGGGACACTAGAACTCAAGGGAAGAGAAGAGACCTACAGAGTTCATGAAGGCAGGAGGAGCCACTGAGAGAGAGAGAAAGGATCATTGCCACCGTTTGAGCCCCGTCCGCTTCAAGTCTGGCCCTGGTGAGCACACAGAGCAAGAGCTGGCAAAAGCTACTGCTGTGCCCTTCATATAAAGTTGCTTGGAGGCGGCAGGGGAGAAGAGGGCCTGGGTGGCTCCCAGGCCAGCAAGTGTTCCTGTGGACCCACACAGGAGTGAGAGGCCACAGACAACAGAAAAAAGGAGACACTCAGAGGCTGGTGAGTCATTTCAAGGGACCGGTGCATGATCCGTCTCATGGGAAGTGTTTGGAGTGAAGGCATTGGGGGAGACAGGCCCACTGGGAGAACACTGGGACACAGCATGGACAGCTGATCTGCTGTCCAATCAGCACAGGACCACTCAGTGGAGACTGGTCAGGAATACAGAACTGCAGGGAGTGCAGTTTGCTGAAAAGACTCAGGCCTAGACCAGAGTTTCCACACAACCCAGGTGTATTAGACCTCATAAGACTCATAAGTGCTTACAAGGTCAGCAATTAAAACCTGAGCTGCACAAAAAAAAGCCTTCCCCAGGGAATCAGCAGCAAAGCAGCAATTTAGCTCAACCACACAGCTCAAGTGCTGGTTCCAGAGGAAGTTCCCCCATTTTAGAAGTAGCCAAAGGACAACAAATTAGTTCCAGTGCAGAGTTTAAGTGGTGGGAACAATGAATAATCCAACACAGAACAGAAAGAAAAAACAAATACCCCCACAGATTAGAAACAAAGTTCTGATACTAATAGTAAAAGTCTAACACCGCCAAAGAACACCCATAAAACCTAGAATGCCCGGAAGCCTCCTGGACCATGAGCCAGGGCGGGGGGGGAGCAGGAGGGGGCACAGCTGAGGGCCTCAGCCACCCCCATAGTTTCCACATCCAGCCCAGTGATGACCACTGAGCCACCAGCAGAAGCCTCTTGGGCTCCCCTGCTGGAATGAAGGGGGTGCCACACACCCCCCTCCTCCTTCCACCCTATCCCACTACCCCTTCCCCTCTTCTCCTGTCCAACTGCTCCGCAACATCTTAGAATGTAAAGAAAATAACAATGATAATTAATAAATTTAATAAAATAAAATCCATAAACATGATGAAAATTTAAAAAAATTAATAATCATTTCCCCTAAAATAGAAAGAGCTTACAGAATGTATTTTATAAATCAAAAAAGTTAGTTGATACTTACTAGGTAATATTTAAGTTTTATATAATCTTCCTGAAAGGCTCAAAGGCAATCGTTTTCAATTATGAGTGACCAGCCTTATCAGGAGGAAGATACTAAAATTAATTTGTATCATCTATTATGAGCAACGATACATTTAAAAAAATATATTGACACTGCTATGAAAAACATTTTCTCCATCAGTGGTTGGTTAAATTATTTTCACATACCTTTACCATAAAGTCATTTTAGGTCTCACAAACAAGGAAATATATTACTTCTAATCACAGCATTAGTTTAAAATGTTATTTTTCCCTTTGTGTTGCTGCAGACACCATGCAGGAAACTTTAAAGACTGTGTGCAGTCTAGAAGCCTGATCTGATATCGAATGTGCTTTCTCTTATCTTCACGGTTCCTGCTTCTCAGTCCCCTACCTTCGGCTTTATGCTTCTTTTATTCTCTCTCTGAACCTTTCATTTCTTCCCTGCTCTTCTCTATTTCTCTCCTGGATTCGGTAAGGGAGTACATGGAAGGCAAGAAAGGAAAGTGGGTGCATATCTTTGATCTCAGGGTACCCAGAGCCTGGCACCATGCCTAACACGTCAAAAGGAGCTGAGGAAATGCATGAGAGGGTATGTTATGCACGGGCCAGAGAACCCTTATTCTGTACCCATACCTTTCATGATGCACTTTTATATCCAAGAGTTTTTTGCATTGAAATAGAGGACAGAATGAACAGATGGAGTGAGGAAAGAAATAAAACAGAGTAACAATAGGTTGGTGAAGAGCATGTAAACACATTTTGTCTGCTTCCCTCTTGTTTTCAGCATTAAACCAAAGGTTCACATAGTTTGGATATGATAGGCAGAATTATTCTATGTCTATATCATTGGTGTTATTGAGAAGAAGGTAAGATTTACTGAACCAGGTCATCACCCACTTGAAGCAAACTGTTTAAAATAACATTGAGTAAACTCACAACTTAGGCAAAAAGTAACAAATTACATAGTTTTTATTTTAATAATGTACAAAGCCAAAGGTCAGGCAGTTGTAAGAGACGTATAGTGCCACACTTTACTGGTGATACTTTTAACAACTTCAAAGATCCTTAAAGAAGGAAAAGTTGCAGACATTTAAATGAGAATGAAAAAACATTGTTTTTAAATGGCAGGTGAATTTGGAAGTTTGGAAAACTTTCTGGACAGTAGTTTACAGTTTTTTAAATGTATTTAAATGAGGTGGAAACTGACAAAACTGAATCGTTTTGGAAAACATGCCCAAAGCAGACAAGGAACAGACGGGAGTATTATGCCAGTGAACACATTGCACGCTACTTAACTTCAGTTTGGGGATGGACCATTAGCCTAAAGATGAGAAAGGAAATGAAAAAAAAATGTTTAACTCAAAAGGAAAGAAATAAACAAGCTAGCTACTTTCAGTGTATTCTGCCTGATTTTATTTCAAACAGCTCTTTAGGAATCCAAGTACTTCCAGCTTCTGCAAGAGGGCAGTGGAACCATCTTTCTATTCCTCAGAAGGCTCATTTCCTCATAAAACAAGAGAATGAACAAGGCTGCAATGTCAACATTTACTAGTCACATTACCAAAATTAGTGTTAAGTCATTTAAAAAAGTCCTGCTTGGACAAATTCTTAGCACAACATTTAAACACCAAGGTGATTTAATTGGGGTAACATCAGCTAAGAATTTAAGAGAAATTCTTGAGGAATTGAAATTAGATAACAATAGTAAAAGACCAGAGATGCTCTAGATTCAGAAAATTGTAGACTGGCTAGTTTAATTTCTGTTCTAAAGTATTAGGTTTTATTTTTTGAAGCCGATTGGGAATACTAATGGACAAAGCTTCCCATCATTGAGGGAAACTAGCTCGGTTGCGGGAAAATATGGTCACTCTCGCTAGCAGAGGTAATAAGAGATGTCATTTGAGGATATTATAGCTGAGGCACACAAAAAGGAAAAGCCAACATCATAATTAGATCACAAAGAATATGAGAGCATTTCACACTCAGAGTAAAAGGTGTGAAGGGCAAAGTCAGGGAAATGCTGGTAATGACACTCCAAGCACTCAGTGTTAACACTCAGATGCAAGACATAAAGATGCTGTAAACTTGGATTCTTAGAAGGTTCTGGCAGCAGCACCTTACATGTGAAATTGTTATGTACTGAGGAGCAGTTTTTATTAAATATAAATAATAGATTACAACTTTCCTGAAAAACATGATAGACAATATAATATTAAGAACTATGACTGAGTAAGGAAAATTCAATCCAACACAAAACTTGGTAAGGCAGGGCTATTTCTCATCTGTACTGTCTTCTTAAGAAGGTGTAAGCAGAATTTTTAAAAAAATGTCTAGAAGTTTTCGAACAAAAATAAATGTCCTATATTTCTTGTCACAGACTTTTACGCTAAAAATACGCATTTAGTGCGGTGCTGATAACACCAAGGCCACGGGTTCGGATCCCATGTAGGGATGGCCGGTTTGCTCACTGGGTGAGCGTGGTGCTGACAACACCAAGTCAAGGGTTAAGATCCCCTTACCGGTCATCTTTAAAAAAAAAAAAAAAAAAAAAAAAACTCGGGAGAGTGCGGTGCTGATAAAAA
>NW_007731638.1:44383-86356 GCF_000696425.1 Galeopterus variegatus
AAAACTAAGTGAGAAAATACATGTAAACTGCTTAGATCCTGCCCAGAACAACTGAACACTCAATAAATGGTAGTTGTTATAAAGATTGTGATGTTTTCTATTCCTATTGGAAGTCAAATGTGGTGACCACTTGGTTGAGAGAAGGACTACCAGCTTCTTCCTGAAGGTGAAAGACCAAGATAACATTAAAGGGCTAAAATAATTGGCGAGAACCATCACCAAGGAAAAAATTTGGTTTTGAAAATGATGGTGGGGAAAAAAAAAAAAAAAAACTCGGGAGAGTGCGGGGCTGATAAAAAAACACATTTGGCTTTGAACAGAAAGGCTGGATGACTTGGTCCAAGTTCCATCAATCATAGAAATGCTCCCAGGCAGCTGGATTAATGACCTTTTTTTAATGTATTGTCTCTTCATTTTGGTGTCATGAGATTATTCAAGGGCATAAGTGGCTTCTTAAGAAAGTAGGTTCTTTGATGGGCATCTGAACTCTTTTGTGTCTTAGATTTTGAAGCAACATACACTACTCTAGATTTTTCACCATCACCAAACATTGATTGAGACAAAATCAACACACATAAGAATACGTGTTGAAATAACAGGATGGCATAAATTATGTACTAAACGAATGCTAAGGACAACGAACACCACAGAAAGAGATAACAGTGGTCTGGAGAGGTCAAGGAAGAATTCACAGAGAGTGCAGACCTGAAGTGAGTTCAGAACTACTGGAAGAACTGGATAAATGAAGAAGAGGAATATAGGAATCCAGGATGAGGAAAGTATGTCAGCAAAGGTGTTGAGATTGGAACTCACCCGGCTAGTTTAATTTGAATATAGTGTAGGATTCCTGTAGCACATGTAATGGAAAATAAAAGTGGAGAGGTAATTAAGAGCAAAACGTTGTAGTTTGTAAATGTCAGGGTTAGCAATTTGTACTTTATTCTGCAGATAAATGGACTGATGATTTAGAAAAATTAAGGAAATACCTATGAACAAGATGGGTTAGAAGAATAAAGGTATAGAAACCAGCAATATTCTTTCAAAAATCCAAACCAATCAAACTAAACTCATACACTAGTGGTCCATGGGCCTAGTCTGGCCCATAGCAGATTTTATTTGGCCTACGTACTTTTTTAAAAACTCAAAATTAGTTGCCAACATTTAAAATGGAAATATTCCACATTAAAATCTGAATTTTCATCTTCATCAGAAAGGCTGTTTCAAACCTTCATAGTTTTTTTGTAGGACCCTGGCACTGTTTGGAGTCCCAATCCCACTTTCTATTAAACATACCAAAGTGAGCCCAAATCCCACATTAAATGTAATTAATATATAACTTTGTATAGAAATTGATTTGCATTTGATTAGTTGACATTTATGTTTTGCAGACTTTTTTTTAATTGTCCATTTTCTTTATTGGAAAAACAGGAAAAAGTAAGTAATGGTGAGTTTCATTTTTCTTTCCTTTTTTTTTAGTTTTCTGCATTGTTTCCTTTCATTTTGATTTATTTTTATTGTGACATAGTAGATTGTGCATATCTGTGGGGTACAGAGTTGAATATTAATACCTGTTTGCAATATGTGATGCTCAAATCAGGATAATAAGTATATTCAACTTTATACAATGTAATCATTTTTTGTGTCCCTTTACCAATATCTCCTTTGCCTCCTCCACATCCTCCCCCTTTCCCACTTCTGGTAACCTCAGTTCTGTTCTCTCCTTTTGAAAGTTCAGTGTATTATTGTGGTTGTTCTATCTTTCTTTTTTTAATTTGCATATTTTTTAACTCCCACTTACAAGTGAAGACATGCATTATTTCTTTTTCTGAGCCTGGCTTATTTTGCTTAACATGATTTTCTATAAGTCCATCCATGTTGCTGCAAATGGCAGAATTTCTTTCCTTTTTTATGGCAGAGTAGTATTCCACTGTTTATATATATATACTACATTTTCCTTATCCAGTCATCTGACAATAGATGTTTAGGTTGGTTCCAACTCTTGGCTATTGTAAATAGAGCTTCAATAAACATGGGGATGCAGGTGATCCTTCCACATGATGATTTCCATATTTTGGGGTGTATACCCAGCAGTGGGGTTGCTGGATCATGTGGCAGTTCTACCTGTAGTTGTTTGAGGAACCTCCATACTGTTCTCCATAATGTCTGCACTAATTTACAGTCCCACCAACAGTATAGGAGGGTTCCTCCTTCACATCCTTGCCAGCATTTATTATTCTCTTTTTAATAATAGCCATTCTACTGGGGTGTGATGATATCTTAGTGTGGTTTTGATTGCATTTCCCTGATGCTGAGTGATGTTGAACATTTTTTCATGTATCTGTTGTCCATTTGTATATCTTCCTTTGAGAAATGCCAATTCAGCTCCTTAGCCTATTTTTTAATCAGGTTATTTGGTTTCATACTGGTAAGTTGTTTAAGTTCCTTGTATATTCTGGATATCAATACATTGTCAGATGCATAGTTCACAAATATTTTTTCTCACTTTTTAGGTTGTCTTTTTTGCTCTGTTGTTTCTTTTGCTGTGCAGAAGCTTTGTAGTTTGATATAATCCCACTTGCTTATTTTTTTCTTTTGTTGCCTGTACTTTTGATATTCATAAAGTCTTTGCTGATTCCTACTTCCTGAAGTGTTTCTCCTAAATTTTCTTTTAAGGAGTTTGGTAGTTTCATGTCTTGTATTTAAGTCTTTAATCCATTTCGAGTTGATTTTGGTATATGGCGAAGGTATGGGTCTAGTTTCATTCTTCTACATATGGATGTCCAGTTTTCCCAGCATCACTTATTGAAGAGGCAGTCTTTTCCCCAATGCATGTTCTTGCTGTGTTTGTCAAGACCAGTTTGCTGCAAGTTTGTGGGTTGATCTCTGGGTTCTCTATTCTATTCCGCTGGTTCGAGTGTCTGCTTTAATGTCAGTACCATATTGTTTTGGTTACTATTGCTTTGTAGTATAATTTGAAGTCAGGTAATGTTATTCCTCCAGCTTTCTTTCTTTCTTTCTTTCTCTCTTTCTTTCTTTCTTTCTTTTTTTCTTTCTTTCTTTCTTTCTTTCTTTCTTTCTTTCTTTCTTTCTTATTTATTTATTTATTTATTTTGCTGAGGATTGCTTTGGCTATTTGGGGTCCTTTGATGTTCCAATGTATTAAAAAGCTCTCCAGGTAATGTTGATGAACACTGAAGTTTGAGAGCCACTATTTTAGACAATGGCTTTCTAAACTAAGGTAATAGTAGTGGGAAAGAAGATCTAAAATTAAATATGCACATTACTGCAAAGGAGAAATCACTAGAATTTAGATTTATTTATTTATTCTTTCTTTCTTTCTTATTTATTTATTTATTTATTTTGCTGAGGATTGCTTTGGCTATTTGGGGTCCTTTGATGTTCCAATGTATTAAAAAGCTCTCCAGGTAATGTTGATGAACACTGAAGTTTGAGAGCCACTATTTTAGACAATGGCTTTCTAAACTAAGGTAATAGTAGTGGGAAAGAAGATCTAAAATTAAATATGCACATTACTGCAAAGGAGAAATCACTAGAATTTAGTGACTGCTTGGAACTGAGAGATAGAAAGAGAAGATTCAAGGGTGACAAAAAGTTTTAACCTGTGTGTTTTCAGTTGTGCACAATATGGAAAAATTTATTTGCTAGAATATTTCTGTAAGGATTTCTCATTAGTAAAGAAGGCAGAGCAAGAGAAGACATTTCTCAGAGAAAGTAAGGAATTCTGTCTTTCAATGAAACAGGAGTGTGGAGTGCAGCAGAGCAGAAAACTGCTGGAGCATCCACTTTCCAGGAGCAGCAGGCATGGCTGGCAAACTGGAGTAAAATCCCCTCACTTCTGGGGATGAGGAAGTACTGAGAATGTTTGCATGAAAGGAGGACTAAGAGAAAGAACCCCAGGTGTGGACGTTTGGGGGAGATGGAAAGTGAGAAGGTATGGGGAAGAAGTAATTGGAATGTGGAGGAACAAATGTGAAGGAATATTATTAAGACATTTGGCTCTGTATTAAGCACTTGCTCCTCACCCTACCTTCTTTTGTAGTTTTCTTAACATACTTAATAGAGAAATGAAGTTCAGTCATTATCATTAGCTTTAACTGCTCAGGACTATTTCTTCAAATGTGGCACAACCCCTGGACCAGACCACATGGATCCCTGAACCGATTAGACTTACAAAAGAATAATGATGCATTTCACTTAAATAGGAAAACCAGAAAGAAAAAGGAAATAGAATGAGCTATTTTAGACATGTTGTATTTGAGATAGCAGAAATACCCAAGTCAAAATATCCAACAGGCCATTGTGGACACACAGAGTTTGAAAGAGATTGGGCCTGGAGATTTAGATTTTATAACCGTTTACACAAAGTAACCATTGAAGTCATTATTAAGCCTTGGAGAACATGAGGATTAGCAGACATGAGGAAGAAGGAGAGAAGTCAATGAAAAAGAGAGAAAATCAAATGAAGCAATAGAATTTTCTATGGTTTGGTAGCTAGGAGAATGTTGAGCTTTAAGATGAGCCCAACTATGAGCCCAGATCAGCTAGGCTGTCTCATACACAATCACTTACTTAATCCATACAACAGCCCTACAAATGGGTCATTATACCTTTTTGACAGATAATACTGCCAAAATACAGAGAGATGTCTTGATTAGCTCAATGTCACACAGCTAAGAAGGGATGAATTATGCACAGTATGCCTCAAATTGGGGTGATTTTGCTCCCCATGGGACGTTTGGTAATGTCTGGAGGTATTTCTGGGTGTTAAAACTGGGAGCAGAAGGGATGGGAGGAGTAAGGAGAAGGGTGGGGAATGATATTGCCTGTAGCAACTATTGGATAGAGGCCAGGGATGTTGTTAAATATCTTACAATGCACAGGACAGAGGATAGCTCCCTACAACAAAGAATTATCTCTCCCAAAATATCGATGTTGTTTATCTGGCATACAATCTTCCAAAGTGATGTTAGTCTTTCCATAAGACCACTCTATCCAGGCCTCAACCAGGTCGGTGCACTACTGCTAACGTTAGACTAAGGGAATCTTGAAAGAAGATTCTGGAATGTTTGTTGGGTAGTATACAAAACTAAATCAGAAACTCTGGGAGTAGGGTCCAGCAATCTGTGTTTTTAAAAGCCTTGCAGATGATTGTGGTGCATTCTAAATTTTGAGAACCAGTAAATGTTTAAAAATAAGTCTGATGAATTTGGCAATTCAGAAGACATCATTGCGTGCTGAGTGTAACTTTTGATAAGGTGCTGCGGTGATAGAGTTTGGATGTGTTGCCCCCACCAAAACTCATGTGGAAATCTGATCCCCAATGTGGCAGTGCTGGAAGCTGTTTGAGTCATGCGGGTGGATCCCTCATGAATGGATTAATGCTCTCTCTGGGGAGTGGGGGTTCTGAGTGAGATCTTGCTCTATTAGTTCCTGCAAGAGCTGGTTTTCTAAAAGACCCTGGCACCTCATCTCTCACTCTCTTTGCTTCCACTTGCCATGTGATCTGCTTGTACCTTCCAGCTGCCTGCCACTTTCTGCCATGAATAGAAGCAGCCTGAGGCCCATGCCAGATGCAGCTGTCCCAAAATCGTAAGCCAAATAAACCTCTGCTCTTTATAAATTACCCAGCTCAGGTATTCTGTTATAGCAACACAAAATGGACTAATATGTGCTGGAAGAAGTAAATGCAGCGGGCAAAGGAATGAATGGTTGATTCAGAAACATGAGTGATTCTATCTGGTTGGACTCTAGTAGATGGAATCCTTCCTTGTGTTTCCAAAATAATACCCCTATAATTTCTCATATGTACCTGATTCCTCAAAGATCTGAAATATGTCTTACACATTTATAGATTTCCCTTGGTACTAAACACAAAATATCATGTAGTCAGTATTTAATAAATGTTTGATGAACGAAAATAATCAAACTGTAACAATTCTTGCTTTGCATTTTGGACAAGGTGATATTCACCATTACCTAAACCAGGCCTAGAACATATCCATTCTCTTAGCCTGACTCTCTGACATATGGGTCAGAAGTAGAGCAGTCAAGTAAATTCCTAAATATGTTTATTAGGATGGGAGAATTAGTAGATAACAAGAAGAAAATTTTCTTTCTGTGCACCATTTGGGGCAATTTTAGCCCATACTAAATTATGTAAGATAATTTGGTTATTTCAGTACCACATTCATTCATTCTAAAAGAATTACTTGTTTGCCTTGTTCTAAGTACTGTGCTAGGCTCTAGCAATACAAAGACCAGTATTTTGTGGAACTTGCCCTCAAACAACATAGTCACTGAGAGAGAGAACAAGCATGAAAACAAGCTATGAGAACAAGCATAGATAGGTATTCGAGGACATCTAGATGGAATGTATTGGGGCATTATGGTTACAGTTGTGTACAAGAAAGGGAATTGCTAGTACTCTAGAATGAGAGAAATAAAAATCCAGTAAGTCTAGCTTTAAAAAAAAAGTTAAGGACTTACGAATCTTATGAATCCCAAATTTAGGGATGCTGATGGATGTCAAGGGCAGGAAGCAAAATTGGGGCGGGAGTTGACAATGGAGTCTTACTACACAATGTGGCTGTTAAAATCCCACTGCTGAAAAGAAAAACTCCATCAAAAAGATGATTCATGAGACTAGTTGCAAAGAAAAGAAAGCATTTGCCCTACAGACAATTTGCAAGAGTGCCTTCTAGGCAAGGAAGCCAAATGAGCAAACTTAATGGGGCCCATATTAGCATGGACTATGTTAAGGTAACAACAAGCAGTTTGGCATGACTAGAGGACAGCCAGCGAGGCTTGTCAAGGGAAGGGTCATTTGAAGAGCAGTAACGAAGAGATTGGTGGTACAGGCAGGAGGTGAACCATAGAGCTAATGAAGAAGGTGGGGGGGGGGGCTGAAAAATTTCAGGCATGGAAATACCTTAATTAGATATGTATTTTTAAAAGCTGATCCTGGCAGCTATCTTGAGGGTAGACTCCAGTAGTACAAAATGCTAACAAAAAGTTGAAAGAACGATACTATATTCATTTCACTAGTGGTGTCCAAAGTGGGAAGAGAGTATCCTAGGAGAGATGCAAGCTGATCTATTATAGTATATAAAAGAAATAGCAGAACTTCTGTTGATAAGTATTTATTATATTTATTGTGATCTAAAACATTAAAATGTCATACATTTACTAGCATTTAATGTATGAATTAATACTGAGACCTTCAGCTGGCTGGTTAGCTCAGTTGGTCTGAACATGGTGGTATAATACCAAGGTCAAAGGTCCATATCCCTGTACCAACCAGCCATCTAAAATAAAATAAAATACCAAGACCTTCACTTTGTCCATGTTCCATATATCTTGATGGTAGAGTGGGAGAGTTCTATGATGTGCAACTCTTGACAACGACACTCCTCTTCTCCTATACTTTAGCGTGGCTATTTCAGCTATGATGTGCCTGTTATGTGAATTTATGCCTATTGTTACTTAATTTAAGCTAAAGTACTCCTCAAAAAGTGAACAGATGATTTCTAAAAGATTCCTGCAAAGAGACATTTGATTGTAGATAATTCAAGCACAAGGAATGGCAGAGCTGAAGCTTCACTTTCTCCTTGTTGGGCATCTCCAGCGGCCGCGTTGGTCCCAACAGGTTTTTCCTTTTCCTAGAGGGTTGGGGCCAAAGGGATTGCCCTTTTCTCCCCCACAGAACACGGGGCAAAAAGAGATTCCAAGAGATGGGTGAGCACACCGCTGCTCTCCCAGATAGGGAACAAACACACATGCAGCAGGGGTTCTGTCAGGCAGTTCCGTTTATTCTAACACAAAAGATCATATTTATATGCTTAGCAGGCAGGGATTTCCAAGCTTAGGCCAATTCTTGAAAAGGTCAAATGTGCATGTGCCTTGCCTCTCTATGCTTAGCCCTCCCCCTTAACTTCACTTGGATGCCACCTTTTATCCATTTAGGCCATCTGTTGTTTTTGCTTAGAAAAAGGGCGTGGTCCCATAGTTCCCACTTTTTGTTTCAATAGAAGCCTTGTGTGGTTGTGTCTGTCTTAGGTTGTCCCCCCGCCCCCCGTTAGGGGATCTTACCCATTGTTGACTATCCAACCAAGCCTAGGCTGAAAGAACCTGTATTGGTCTTGAGTGGTTGTACCTGTCTTAGGTTGTCCCCCCCGTGGGGGATCTTACCTGTCATTGACTATCCAACCAAGCTGAGGCCAAACAGGAGATTACACCTTGGTTTTAATTTTTTGATGGGCCAAATTGACCCAAGGGTCTTGGGGGTGTTGTTCATTAGCTACCTTTTCCACCACCTGGGTGAGCATGGTGAGGGACCCTAGGTTGCACCTTATAAGGGCCGTTAGCCGACCCCACATGCATGGAGGGCCTGTTAAGGCAGATATTAGAGTGGTGGGCCAAGGGGAAGTTCTAAACCAGCCTTCAAACTAGCCGGAATTGGCCTCTCTTTCCCTCCTACGTTTTTCTAATCCTTCTCTTAATTTAGCTAAAGAATCTTTAACAACGCTGGAATGGTCTGCGTGAAAACAACATTCTTCTTTGAGGGCTGCACATAATCCTCCTTGTTGCAGAAACAGCAAGTCCAAGCCCCTTCTGTTCATGTTTGATTAGCCGGAGTGTGTGGAGAAGAGGGTGGACTTGCTTCACCAATCATGGAGAAGCCCCCCAGCAGAAGATAAGCTTGCTTCATTGTGGACTTTCCTGGAAAACATAAGAAAGGTTTTCCTCAGGGTTGTTATCACCCTGGGCAGTGGGTGAGAACTTGAGATTTCTGGCTTGCACCCATATAGAGTTGGGCTCGTTGAAAGGAAAAATATATCCAAATCCTCTGCCCACAGTTAAGAGCAGGTCGGGGCCTCTCCATTGTCCTAAAAGGGGATCTTTCCATCGCACCTGAATGGCAGAACATGGAGATTGGGTTGACCCATGTTTTTGGAAAGCAGTTATTGGCTCATGTTTTGGAAAATTTAAAATACTTAAGGTAAATAATGACATTCCTAACTGTTGGTGGGGGCTAATAATTCCCCCTTTTTGTTTTAAAAGTTGGTTCTTTAGATTCTGATGGTGACATTCTATTATGGCTTGTCCCTGAGGATTGTAAGGGATGCCAGTGGAGTGGCATATGTTCCAAGTGGATAAAAAATGTTGGAAGGCTTTGCTAACAAAGCAAGGGCCATTATCTGTTTTAAGTTCACTGGGGAGGCTGAGTGTGGCAAAACATTGTAGTAAATGACTTTGTGCATGTTTAGCCTTTTCCCCAGTGTGGGCTGTAGCCCTACAGGCATGAGAATAAGTGTCAATAGACATGAAAATATATTTTAATTTTCCAAATACTGGAAAATGAGTGACATCAGTTTGCCATAAAACATTAGATTTGAGCCCCCTAGGTTTTACACCAGGGGGTTGTAAAGGTGGTACCTGTAAATACAGATGCAAGATTTAAAGGTATGAACAATTATTTTTAACTGTGAAACTGGGATTTGTGGGAATCGGGCTTGAAGCCCTCTCCAGTTAACATGAGTTAAGGCATGAAAATCAGATGCACACTGCATGGTGTAAACATTGGTGCCTGTGGTAGATATTTTGTCTGCCAGGGCATTTCCTGAAGAAAGGAACCCGGGCAGCCCTTGGTACCCCCTTAAATGGTGCACTTAAATAGGTTGGTTTCTTTGTTGTAAATAGGACCCAACCTGTATCATTAGTGGTGTGATAGGGCTGTTGTCCAGTCAGATATGAGAATTGAGCAACCCAGGCAATAAATTTACAGCATATAAACTATCAGAGAACAAATTCATGGGGTCTGGAACTTCTTTTAAATCCATCATAATTGCCAATAATTCTTTATATTGTGCGGACCCATCACAAGGTTGAAAACTCTTTTTTGGCAGGGGGTTATGTTGAAATGTTTGAGGCTGATAAATTATAATTGCAGCTCCCACTTTTCCCCCACCTGTGAATATATTATATCCATCGGTTAAAGGATGGTTGGAAAACAAACGTGGGGCCTCCCAATTTGATTGGTTGAATGATGATACCCACTTTTGAGCTCCATAATGGCACTCAATAAAGCCCAAAAGCCCTTCTAATGCCAGCGCCAGTTGACCATTGTTTCTGTTAAGCAACGTAAAATCAGACAGTTGATAGGGGACTATTATTTTATCTGGTTCCCTGGCATAACAGCCCATAGCAGTGTCTCTCCCTTTTATAATTAAATCAGCTAATTGATCAATAAGGGTGTAAACTCAGGGAGACACCCCGAGAGAATATGGATCCATTGGAGGGGCTGCCCTTCCTGTACCAAAACTACCATTATTGTGGATTGGCTGGCCAGGAGCCATAACTGTAAAGGAATGGTGACACAATACCTGGCTAATTAGGGTGACAGCGGGTGTTGAACTGTTGTTGGTATTCCTTATCTAAAAGCTCATCGTAAAAGCCCTTATGATCAGTGGTGATGTAAGCATCTGCCTGGCCAAGGATGTCTTGTCCTAAAAGATTAGCATTAAGTCCGGAAGCAATGAGTGGCTTCACCTCCCCAGTGGTGCCATCTGCATCTCTCCATTTTAACCATCCTTTTGTTTCAAAAGATGGTGTTTCACCTCCTACCCCAAGGATTTGAGGCCCGGGGACAACATCCCAGCTAGGAGGCACTTCCTCTTGGCAGAGGACAGTTCGATCTGCCCCTGTATCAATTAAGCATCGGAACATTTTACCCTCGATGGTGATGTCCATTTTGGGCCTTACTATGGGGACTATAGGGACTGTCCAATTAGCCCTGGGCCCTTTTGGCTGGTTACTTTTATGACCCCCTTGGGGTGACAGGCCTAGGGGTTGCCCCTGGCTTAGTTTAATGGATTGCCACCTTTGTCAAATTTGGACCTATAGTCCTTTTTCCAATGTAATCCTTTTTTTACATCAGGGGCAGGGTGTGGTAGGGGATTTTTTGCCTTTAGCCTTGGGCCATTGGTTTTTAAAATGACCTTGTCTTCCACAACCAAAACATTGTCCATTGAAGGGTGGGGAAGTATTATTTCCCGAGGGGATCAGGGCGGTAAACATCTTGAAGGCTTCAGTTAAGTTTTGTGTCTGAGCCTGCAGGCTGTGAATAAAGTCCTGGCTTGAGAATGTTGACTCCCTACCTCCTTGGAAGCGATAACCCACTTCTCCATGGATCAGTCCCTTAAGCCTGTGCAAGCCAACTTATGATCAGTGGTCATTCCATCCCATACAAGCATCTTAACAAACTGATCTCTGAGTGGGCCGGGGGGATATTTTCTTTTTATATTTTGCTCTACCCTAACAATAAAGGAAGGGAGGTCTTCATTGGGCCTCTGGGTTATTCCAGCAATTGGGGACTCCATGGGCCCCTCTGCGAGCTTTGCCCAGGAAGCTAAGGCGGCAGCCTTGACTTGGTCTTGGTAAGGAGGTGGGATTGCCGCCTGTTGGATTCCTGTACTATATTGATCTGCAGTTCCGGACAATATGCCAAAGGTAACTGGGATGACAGGATTGGTTGCTTAATTCCTTTCCGCTTGGGCATGACACTCCTCCTTATAAAAGGCACAGAACTTAATAAACAAATTTGGGAGGAGGACTGCCTTACATAGCATTTTCCAGTCCTGGGTGGTACAGGGCTGGTGGGCTAATCCTTGTAGGATAGTTTCCACCCATGGAGAATTAGGGCCAACCTTGGCAATAGCCTTTTTTAGTTCTTTTAAATCCTGGGCTTCCCAAGGATACCAAGGGGCTTGTCTGTTGCCCCCTGGATTAACATTAACAGGGTAGGCTTGAAAGGAAGGTTTTGGTTCATCTGTGGGATTTCCCCATGTATCTTCAAGTGGTTCGGGTTTACCGAAAAGAGGAGCTGAAACTGGGAAGGCTTGGGGTTGTTCAGAAAAAGGCAGGGGTGGGCTTTCAAATTTAGCCCAATTGGTATTTTGGAGCAGAGTCTTATGACCCTGCTTTTCTTCTACCTTATCACCGAAAGGGGAAAGGTCGGGATAGAGCTTTGCACACGGGGCCCCGTTGACCATTGGTTCGGGCTGTTGATAACCCTTTTCACTAATTGTATTGTCCCATGCTCGCTCCTCAGCAAAAGCTGTCCAAATGCACTCTGTACATGGGGAGTCTGAGTCGTCTTTAGTGCTAGGCTTAAAACACAGTTTAAGGGCAGATACAGTGGGATAAAAGCCTAAGGGTGGCTGGACTCCCTGGTGGACTTCCCTCTTCTGAGCCAGGGCCTGCATACGATCCCAGGTATCATATGAGAACAAATCAGCTGAGAGCACCCAAGGTGCTATAGATAGAACAGCCGCCCAAGTTGTGGCAACAGTAGGTCTGAAAGCTCTAACCCCCGACTTTTTAACAAATACTTTGGAGCCTTAAGGACTGGATCGCTGGGTTTCTCTTGAGAATTCCCCATGGCCAAAAACTAAAAAGGAGAAGACAGAGAAAGAAACAAAAGTAAAAGAAAAGATACGACCTTGAGGCCGTTGGTACTCACCCCGATAGCAGATTTCTCTTGAACATTGTCCTTCTTTCTGAAGCTCTGCACTGTAGGTCAGGGCCTCTTCATCATCCGTCTTTCAGGATCATGCGGCGTTTTTGGCCATCCCCGTGGAAAGGAAAAGGTGAAAGTGGTATGAGGCGCCGTCCTCACACAGGGCACTAGCTGTTGGGCATCTCTGGAGGCCACACGGGAAACCAACAGGTTTTTCCTTTCCCTAGAGGGTTGGGGCCAAAGATTGCCCTTTTCTCCCCCCCAGAATGCGGGACGAAAAGAGATTCCAAGAGATGGGTGAGCACACCTCTGCTCTCCCAGATAGGGAACAAACACACACACACGCAGCGGGGGTTCTGTCAGGCAGTTCCGTTTATTGTAACACAAAAGATCATATTTATATGCTTAGCAGGCGGGGATTTCCAAGCTTAGGCCAATCTTTGAAAAGGTCAAATGTGTACGTGCCTTGCCTCTCTATGCTTAGCCCTCCCCCTTAACTTCCCTTGGGTGCCACCTTTTATCTGTTTAGGCCATCTGTTGTTTTTGCTTAGGAAAAGGGCGTGGTGTCATATCTCCTAACCTAAACTTCTTCTCAACCACATGGTAAGTTAAAAGCAATGGCCACCTAGATCTGATAAGAAGTTGTCCAAAGTAGTCTAAATTATCTATAAGATTATTTGAAATATTGCTTTACATCTATAAAGATAAACCTTTCTGTGGGAGCACATTGCCTTTACAAAGAACAGGGAGTGCACCAAGGGCAAAAGTCCTAAATGCACTTATGCAGAACCTAAGTGCTGAAAACAGCAAATAGTTTCTTCTAGATTAGATAAGAACAGTAGGTCATTTCTTATCCAGCTTCACTCCCTTTCCTTTGTTTCTCAAGATGTTTTCCAGAGAATGCCCCACAGCCAATTTCTTTTCATTTCTTTAATAAATGATTGATTTTTTTCTCTTGTATTTCCTTGTCTTTACAATAAAAGCTGAAGCAAATACTGACTCAGGGCTATGCCTTGTTTCTCCCTTCTTGAAGGAGTTTTCTTGGTGCAGTCCCTTCAGGCTTCTCATAGCTCTTAATATTTGGGCTCTGAGTAATCTTTGCATCTCCATCACACAGTAAGAAGTGACATCTTACTCAAATTGTATGTTGTGATTTGAGATGGTAGCTATTGGTAATATGAAGTCATCAAAACTAGCACAATGTTTAAACAATAAGAATGAAAACTATATTGCTACTCACGATGATATGAATGAATCTCAGAAACTTCACATTGAGCTAAAGAGACCAGACACAAGTAGGATTTGCTATTTGACTGAATTTATATAAAATTCAACACAAGTAAAACTCATCTATGATTTCAGAGGTCAGGCTATTGGTTATCCTGGTGGTGGGAGAGGAAGAAGGAGGTTGTAGTGACTAGGGTATAGAGACTGGGAGAGGGCATGAGAGGAGCTTCTGGGTAGTGCTAATGTTCTATTTCCTGGTCCTAACTTAAGTAACATGGTCACACAACTATGTTGATTTTATAACAATTCAGCAAACTGGACACTTAGAATTTG
Source organism: Galeopterus variegatus (assembly GCF_000696425.1). NCBI lineage: Eukaryota > Metazoa > Chordata > Mammalia > Dermoptera > Cynocephalidae > Galeopterus > Galeopterus variegatus. The sequence goes on from NW_007731638.1 coordinate 58,482, forward strand.
TTATCTTTCCTGTATATATTTTATCATGAAATAAGATGTTTATTTATATTAATTTTTAGAAAGTAAGATGTTTAACTATTTTTAAGTACTTCATGTAAGTAGAATTACATAGTATTTGTCCTGCTACTAGATTATTTCACTTAGCATAATGTCCTCTTGTTTTCACATTATTGAAAATGGTAGGATGTCCTTCTTTTCTAAGGCTGAATAATATTCCACTGCAGGTATACCTATATCTATAAATATATATATATCACATTTTCTTTATCCATTCATCTGTAGGTAGACATATAGATTATTTCCATAATTTGGCTATTGATTACACTTATATGAGGTATCTAAAATAGACCAATTCATAGAAGCAGAGAATAGAAAGGGGGTTAATGTGGGCCCAGGGGTGGAAGAAATGGGGTTGTTGTTCAATGGGTATAAAGTCACAGTTATGCAAGATGAATTAGTTATAGAGATCTGCTATATAGCATAGTGCCTAGAGTCCACAATACCATACTACCCACTTAAAAATTTGTTGAGAGTAGATCTCGTAGTAAGTGTACTCACCTCCAAAAAAACAAAGAAGACTCAAGGAAACTTTTAGAGTTGATGGATATGTCTATTACTTTGATTGTGGTGTTAGTATCATGGGTGTACGCATATGTCCAAACTTTGAATTGAACCCATTAAATATGTGCAGGTTTGTATATTGATTATATCTCAATAAGGCTATTTTAAGAAAACTAAAAATAAATTTAAAAATAAAATTTATTTCCCTTTTTTTTGGGGGGGGGGGGGGGGCAGGGGGCGGACTGCTACAGGTATCCAAACCCTTGACCTTGGTGTTTTAATACTATGCTCTAACCAACTGAGTTAACCAGCCAGCCTATTTCCCCTCTTTAAAAAATTAAGATGTTTAATAATAAACTATGAAGTACATTGATAAATATCTATAATTTGTGAGAAGATTGCTTTTGTGCTGTTAATAAATACAACTTCTAAAAATTTATTGTTTCTTTTTTTTTTTTTTTAAAGATGACTGGTAAGGGGATCTTAACCCTTGACTTGGTGTTGTCAGCACCATGCTCACCCAGTGAGCTAATCGGCCATCCCTATGTGGGATCCGAACCCTTGGCCTTGGTATTATCAGCACTGCACTCTCCCGAGTGAGCCAAAGGGCCGGCCCCCAAAATTTATTGTTTGTTGATGCCTTTGTCAAAGATCAGTTGGCTTTAAGTACGTGGATCGCTTTCTGGGTTCTCTATTCTTTTCCATTGGTCTGAGTGTCTGTTTTTATGCCAGTACCATGCTCTTTTGGTTACTATAGCTTTGTAGTCTAACTTGAACCCTCCTACATTGTTGGTGGAACTGAAAATGAATACAGTCATTATGAAAAACAGTATGGAGTTTTCTCAAACAACTACAGATAGAACTACCATACATTCCAGCAATCCCACTACTGGGTATATACCCAAAGGAATGGAAATCATCATGTCCAAGGGATACCTACACTCCCATGTTTATCGCAGCTCTATTTATAATAACCAAGATATGGAACCAACCTGAATGTCTATCAAGTGATGATTGGATAAAGAAAATATGACATATGTACACAATGGAATACTACCCAGACATAAAAAAGAATGTAATTCTACCATTCATAGCAACATGGATGGGCTTAGAGAAAATTATGGTAAGTGAATAAACCAGGCACGGAAAGAAAAATACTGCATGTCTTCACTCACAATTGGGGGCTAAAAAATAAACAAAGAAAGAAAGAGAAAAGAAACAACAAACACAGTAATGTGTTGAACTTTCAGAAGGGGAGATGAGAAGTGTAGTTATTAGATGGGAGGAAGGGGAAGGGGAGGTGGGGTTAGGGAGTAATTAGCTAATGGACAGAAAGAATGTGTACATTTTCTTATGATGTATATGCCAACTATCCTGATCATCACATATTGTACACAAATACTGATAGTCAACTCTGTACCTCACAAATATGTATTACCAATTATATTTCAATAAAAGTAAAAAAGTGATAAAAATAAAAATTCAGGGCCAGCCCCGTGGCACACTCGGGAGAATGCGGCGCCGGGAGGGCAGCGATGCTCCCGCCACGGGTTCAGATCCTATATAGGACTGGCCGGTACACTCACTGGCTGAGCACGGTGCGGGCGACACCACACCAAGGGTTGTGATCCCCTTACCGGTCACGAAAAAAGGACAAAAATAAATAAATAAATAAAAATTCATTGTTTTATTCATCTTTATCTCATCTTCTAAAATTATATTTATAACATATAAAATATTAGACCAATAGTGCATATATTTAATTTTATCAAATATAAAAAATAATATATTTGGGAGTTTGAACTGATGGGAATGTGCCATCAAAAATCCCACCAGTTCAAGAAGAGTTGATCCGAGTCTTAACTACATTAATTATTGAGGACAAGAAGAGGGGATGTATTAGTCCATTTCTGTTGCTTATAACAAAATACTTGGAACTGGGTAATTTGTAAGAAAACAAAATTTATTGCTTACAGCTTTGGAGGGTGGAAAGTCCAAAGCCCAGAGAACACTTATGATGAACACCTTTGGTGGTGGCTTACAGCAACGTGGGGGTCTTACGTGGCAGAAAGTGGTGGGGCAGAGAAAGAGAGAGAGAGAGACTCTTACATGCTCTCCATTTTTAAAGCCCTCCAAACCACACCCCTGACAACCATTATTGATCCATTTACTACTGCATGTTCCTACAATGTAATCACCTCTTCAAGGCCCCACTTTTCAATTACCATAATAAGATGTCCCACCTTTGATGTTGACAGTAGGGTCAAGTTTCCAATACCTGGAGCTTTGGGAGACACTATTTAAGCTTGACTGAATTGGGGGGGATATTCAATCCATGTCAGGGGATGAAGAGAAGCAATGACAAGAAGAAAGAATCTACAGCATCTGATAACTGAAGTGTGGGATGAGTCAAAGCGAAGAGTACTTGGTGGCTCCCAGGTTTCTGCATGGGTTCTGATAGGCTGCTAATGCCCTTCACCAGGAGAATAAACTCAAGAAGACGATGGGCACAAGGAAGGTGCAGACAGTTAGGATATAGAAACTATACCATCTTTATTTCAATCCACAATAGCCCTATGTCGTATAGTCAGCACCTAAAACAATGAGTCATTTATTATTTTCTAAGCCACACAAATCCCACACTTAAGAGGAAATCCTAATTAATGCTGTATACTTAAAGTTACACTGGAAGTGTAGGGTAGAACTAGCAATGAAGTACAATTGCTTTTGAAAGAAAGTCTAGGGAAAAGTATTCTAAAATCGAGTACTATAATGATTTTCATAAGTATGGAAAAAAGTGCAGTGTTTTATTATCAAGTCTATGAAAAAGGACAGTGTAATTAATCATCAATTATATCCTTAAAATTAGGCTTCTTTTAAAATATAAAAGTCAAAGAAGTGCATTCATTTTAATCAAAGCTCTAAGAATATGCTTTAAATTAGCATCATGAAAATGTTATTAGGACAAAACTCATTTGCATTGCCCACAAAAGACCCCATTTTCAGTAATGGGCATCAAGTGTATGTCCCTAATAAGACTTTGCTCTTGCTTGGCTTTTTTGTTGTTGTTATTGTTAATCTAAAAAGTTTTAATTTCGGGGCCGGCCCGTGGCTCACTCGGGAGAGTGCGGTGCTGATAACACCAAGGCCCTGGGTTCGGATCCCACATAGGGATGGCTGGTTCGCTCACTGGCTGAGCATGGTGCTGACAACACCAAGTCAAGGGTTAAGATCCCCTTACCGGTCATCTTTAGAAAATAAATAAATAAATAAAATAAATAAATAAATAAAAAATAAAAAGTTTTAATTTCTTTATAGATATTTATCCAGCTCCCACATGCCTCATGAGGATCATTCTCTGGGAAATTAAACCACAAAAGGATGCCTGCCTTGCCCCGGGTCATGAAGTGATGGACGGAGTGGGGCAGGCGTGAAGAGACAACCCAGGCAAGACTTCTCAGCATTCCACATTGCTCTCTTTACTATGGTGAAAGAAGAGTCTATGAGGCTATGAAACTCAGATGAAAGCCCCTAAAATATGTTGCAACACAGGAAAAACACCCCAAGGAAAAAAGGAACATACCGGAGGGAGAAAGAAAAACTGGCTACAGCATTTAAAGGGACACTCTCTGCCAGCCTCTCTCACTCCTATTTGAAGCGTTTCCTGTCTATTAGCTTTTTACTCTGTAACTGACAGAAGTCTCCCCACTTCTTTTCTCTTCCTTCCTTCTTTCCTCTTCTTTTGCTTCATAGTCATTTATTGATGGCTGACCATAGGTGGGCACTGTGCTAAGCATCGCAGACACCAACATAACTAGAACACATTCTCACCCTCGAGGAGCTCAGAGCTTAGTAAGGGACTTAAAATTTAGTCAAGGAAAGGCATGCCTTTCATACATTTTTGGATTATTTTATTTTTTGATTAACAGTTAAAATTATAGGTATTTATCATGTACAACATAACGTTTTGAAGTGCATATACGCTGTGGAATGACTAAATCTAGCTAATTAGCATATGCATTGCCTAACATCGTTTTCATTTTTGTGGTGAGATACTTAACATCCACTCTCTTAGCCTTTTTCAACAATTCACTACATAGTTAATAACTGCAGTCACTGTGTTGTACAATAGATCTCTTGAACTTATTCCTCCTATCTAACTGAAATTTTGAATCTTGACCAACATCTCTCCCCCTCAATTCCCTCCCCTGAACTGCCCCTCCCCTGGTAACCACCATTCTACTCTCTAGTTCTACTAGATCAACTTTTTCAGATTTCACATATGAGTGAGATAATGGGGTATTTGTCTTTCTGTGTCTGGCTTATTTCACTTAACTTATCCTCCAGATTCATCCAGGTTGTCGTGAATAGCAGGACTTCCTTCTTTTTAAGGCTGAATAAAATTCTGTTGTGTATATATACCACGTTTTCTTTTTTTTTTTTTTAAAGATGACCGGTAAGGGGATCTTAACCCTTGACTTGGTGTTGTCAGCACCACGCTCAGCCAGTGAGCTAACCGGCCCTCCCTATATAGGATCCGAACCCGTGGCCTTGGTGTTATCAGCACCGCACTCTCCCGAGTGAGCCACAGGCCGGCCTATATACCACGTTTTCTTTACCCATTCATTCACTGATGAACACTTAGGTTGATTCCATATCTTGGCTATTGTGAATAATGCTGCAGCGAATGTGGGAGTGCAGATATGAGGGTACTTCAAAAAGTTTGCGAAAAGATTTGTAATATCTTTTAATTCTATTTTTCCACAAACTTTTTGTAGTGCCCTTGTATCTCTTTGACATACTGATTTTATTTTCTTTGGATATATAGCCAGTACTGAGATTGCTGGATCGTATGGTAGTTCTATTTTTAATTTTTTGAGGAGTCTTCATACTGTTTTCTGTAATGGCTCTGCTAACCTACATTCCCACTAACAGTGTGCAAGTGTTCTCTTTTCTCCACATTTTCATCAACACTTATCCTTTTTGTTTTTTGGCAGTTGGCCAATTTTTTGTCTTTTTCATAATAGCCATTCTAATAGGTGTAAAGTGATGTCTCATTGTGGTTTTAATTTGCAATTATACATTTTTTGGCCTGCAGAGCACTTGAACTTCATAGTTTGACCTAGAAACTAATACTTGCACTTTGAAATCTTAAAATACTAATAGATTGGCATCTTAAAAATAAGTGCCTACTTTGGTCTTTTATTAGATAAATTCCTGTAGTGGATTGAATTATGTCCCCCCAAAACTTACTGATGCTTGAATTGTGTCCCCCAAGTTTTATGTATTAGAAACTTGGTCCCCACTGTGACTGTTGAGGGTGGGAAATCCTATTATGGTAATTGAAAGATAGGGCCTTGAAGAGGTGATTAGATTGTAGGACCATGCAATAGTGAATGGGTTAATAATGGTCGTCAGGGGTGTGGTTCTGAGGGCTTTAAAAGAATGAACGATGAGGTTGGTCTCTCTCTCTCTCTGCTCCATCATTTTCACAATGTGCCATCACTGTTGTACTTGCCATCACTGTTGTCACCACTAAGACCTTCACCAGCTGTGTTCCCTGGACTTTGGACTTCTCAACCTCAGAAACTTTTGTGAGCAATAGGACCGTCCCGTGGCTCACTCGGGAGAGTGCAGTGCTGATAACACCAAGGCCATGGGTTCGGATCCCATATAAGGATGGCCGGTTAGCTCACTTGGGAGAGCGTGTGGCTGACAACACCAAGTCAAGGGTTGAGATCCCCTTACCGGTCATCTTTTTAAAAAATAAATAAATAATAGAAACTGTGAGCAATAAATTTTGTTTTCTTTATAAAATACCCAGTTCTGTGTCTTTTGTTATAAATAACAGAAACAGACTAATACAATCCCTTTCACATGGAACTAAGAGACAAAGAAAGTCTATTTTGCCTGTGGATGTTGCTTTTCCATGGCTGGAAGTGACTTTTGAATATAATTATTTTTGAGTGATATTGGTGCATACTGTAAACATTTCAGAGTGCCATCCTAAAACCCTAGACACACAAGTTTATAGCTTTAAAAATCCTAGTTATCTTTTTCCCCTCCCCACATTTTTGGTCATTCTGAGACTATTTTACATGATAAATCACAGGCACAGCAAGCATGCTTTCCTTCTAATAGGCACTGCAATGTTCTTGGGACAACAATTTCCCTCTTTATTCCTCAGCTAGCTACTAAACTTGAAAGATATGGGCTTTACTCACATAGGTCAGGGATTTCTTTGTTGCACTCTCTTTGCCCTCACACAGATTTGCCACCTCTCTCCCCTGGGTGATGGAGACACAAAGGATTACTCAAAGCCCATTTCCTCTGAGCAGTGAGACACTCCAAAGGGTTTAACTTCCAAGAACCCTCAAGAGAGAGGCATTCCTCCTTTGGGAAATTAACACTGAACTGGGGTTCTATCTCAGTATTTATTCTCCAGTCCAGAAAGTTACAGAAAAGGAACATAGGTGTGGTTATGGCTAAGTATAGTTTAACAATAGAAGCTGGTAATATCAGTGAAATAACAAAGTGACATTTCATAATGCAATTTGCAAAAGGTTAAGTCAATCCACCAACACAAGCTTGTTCTTAGCAAATACTGTGTTTTCCTACAGCAGTTTCCTCAGTATTTTTACATAACAATAAAGCATTGTTCTTAACATATTAATCAGTAGGTTAACCTGCTCTCAAGGACAGAAGAGCCAGCAACTTTGCTGTGTTACAATTCTATATCCTCAACAGAGACTTTAGTCTAGGGAAAGTTTCCTGTCTTTTGCAAGGTTAACATTTCTATGTGTAATTTTAAAAGTTAGACTAAACCTGAAACTACAGGGCTTTGGAAACTAGGCCCTGTGAAATACATTTGCTTTATAAATGTTAATATACTCCACATTTCTTAGAGATTCACATCAGGGCCTGAGGTCTGTAACTGCCACTTTCTTAATGCAGTAACCATACTGTTGTTTGCAGGCCCTAAGGCTGATGTTGGGTGTAATTAAATGGGTAAGTGAACATCAGCCAGTGCACAAGAGCATCCTCCCTGAGGGCTCTGTGGTATACAAAGTGCTTTGATGTGGTTGGGAGAATGGGACACACCATGGGCCACTTCTGCTCCCTAACACAGAGTAAATATCTTCCAGTGACATAGTCAAATGGAAAGGAACTATAGTTATTGTGCAGATGAAGCAGATTTTTGCCTAGTGACCTGCTGTAAAATGTAATCAGAGCTTTCCTTTAATGGATTAGAAATCCAAACCAATTAGAAAACTGTTTGACCCAAAGTTTAGTTCAGTTCAGACTATGAGAGAGGCTATTGTCTTTAATGTACTTCACCTCTCCCCTGAAACAAGCCCTGATGATTTTGAAAAGGTTAAAATTACGTCCATGCAGCAAAATTATAAATGGCCTGCTTTAAGAGGAGTAGGCATCAAAATGATATCCTGAATCTTCACCCTTAGCAAGACAAAATAGTGGACATTGGAGAAGAATGGCTGCTATATTTTCAGGCAAAAGATCTGGAGAAGCGGGGAAAGAGAAACTTTAATAAATTGATATTTATTAAAATCATAATGGGAGGAGTTTTAGGTGTTTTTCAGTGCCTTATTCAGAAGGACAGCACGAATCCTTGTATGTTCATGCCCAGAGGAAAGGAGTCTCTGCTTCCCAGCAGGAGATACATGGATATTATGGGACCATCCATGAATTCAAACTGAAGGGCCTAGAAAATCAAGCTGAAATTCAGTGTGCATGAACAACAGGGATAACAGCTCCATGGTCTTTTCTTCAAATGTATGATAAGGCTGGAAAGGAATTAATTTTGAAATAAACAGAGGTAGAACAAATAAACCAAAATATTGCTTTCTTTAGCTGAATTGTCGCCACCTCATCTAGTTCCACGAAATTCCTGAGCAGACTGACAAGAAAAACCAATGTGTTGCTTCAAGAGTGCATGGACCAGCGTGGCTGGAGCAGAGTGAGTGAGGAAGGAATTCTAGGAAATGAGGTCAGAAAGGCAACACAGAGGGCTGGCTGGTTAGCTTAATTGGTTAGAGCATGGTGCTGATAACACCAACGTTCAGGGTTCAAATCCCTGTACTGGCCAACCACCAAAAATAAATAAATAAAGACCCCACCCCCCAAAAAAAGGTAACAGGGAGCATGACTTTCTATGAAACACAGAAAACACTTAGCTAGTGCCTGAGACATGCTCCCTAAATGGTAACTGTAATAGCTGCATTTGGGACTGTGAACTCCTAATAGAGAGCAAAGTCCTCAGAGCAAGAATCATCCTGTTCACTTTTGTATTTCTAGCACCTATGTAGTGCCCAGAACAAAGAAAGTACTGAATGAATGATGAATAAATTATTTACTCTAATTACACTCATGAGAGCATTATGTGAGGTCAGAACATGAAGTTATTAATTTATAACATGTGATACACCTCTCTAATGTACTAATTATGTCAGTTGGCTATTGGGGCACTTCCTACCAGATATCAAGGTAGTTAGGTAGCCCAATTAATCAAAAGAAAACTGCTTAATAAGCGTGGAATAAGGTCAAAGAAAGCTGGATGGTCTTAAGGGATGTTACTTGCAATCCTGACTTCTTAGCCCTGCAATTTTTTATATCACAAGACATACCAGGTTAATAAATTGGGTCAAAGCAGGAACTAGAGCAAACACACAGAAGGGCCTGTTGGTTGTCTGGTATCCAAGACTCATCCCTCTCCGGATCCTGCAGTTCCTGGCTAACAGATTCCAGGGGGCCTTCTTGCTTCAGAGAAGGCTGGGTGGTGCCTCAGTCCCAGGGAGTGAATCACAACTGATCTGATCCAAGCACAGTAATCCTATTCCCCTTGAAAGGAATTATTTAGGCAAAAGCATTTGACACAATTTGGACTGAGACACATGGAGACAACTTGGGGGCTTCTGGGAAAGTTTTCTTTACTCTTAAACAGATTTGCATGAGAAACCCTTTTCTGATTAATACAGCTGTGTGTGGAAGTAAACTTTGGAGCTGATATAGCTGTCTCGCTTCCAGGCAAGGACAAATCCAAGGTTAAAAGACAATATGATGCAGGGGTTTTTTTGGTGGCTGGCCAGTACAGGGATCTGAACCCATCATGACCTTGGTGTTATAAGGCTGTGCTCTAACAAGCTGAGCTAACCAGCCAGTCCCAAAGTCAATGTGCTGAGAGTGGCAAGTCAGAAAGATGGAAAGAGCCTAGGTCCTAATTCACATTATCAACCTGTTAATTAATCAGCCCCGGAAATATCCTCTCAGTGTTACATGAGATGATAAATTTGCTTCTTTCTTAAGCAATTTTGTTTGGATTTTTTATTAATCTACTAGGGCTGCCCTAACAAAATACCACAGACCGGGTGGCTTAAAAACAGAAATTTAGGGCCGGCCCGTGGCTAACTCAGTAGAGTGCGGTGCTGATAACACCAAGGCCCCGGGTTCGGATCCCATATAGGGATGGCCGGTTCGCTCACTGGCTGAGCGTGGTGCTGACAACACCAAGTCAAGGGTTAAGATCCCCTTACCGGTCATCTTTTAAAAAAAAAAAAAAAAAAAGAAAAAAGAAATAAGGAGGTAAATAGCAGAAGAAACAACTAAAATAATGAAAAGTAGTTGCCTCTAGGAAAAATAAATCTGGAGTGGGGAAGAAAGGGATAAGGGACTTTTTTTTTCTTTGTAAGCCTTGTAGCAGTTTAACTTTTTAGCTGTGTACATGCATTATTTTCATAAAAATTTATTTGAAAAGACAAATAACATTTTGACACACAGACAGGAAGTAGGAGAACACTCTAGCCAAGAGAAATAGCAAAGATGTGGAAGTGAAACCAGAAATTTACTTTCCCACAGTTCTGGTGACTGGAAGTCCAAGATCAAGGCATCAGCAGGTTTGATTTCTCCCGAGGCTTCTCTCTTTTTTTTGTCTTCAGACAGCCACTTTCTCACTGTCTTTCCTCATATGGCCTTTTCTCTGTGTGCAGCCATCCTAGTGTCTCTTCATTTCTTATAAGGACACCAGTCTCACTGGATTTTTTTTATAAGGACACTAGTTTCATCCATATAACCTCACTTAACTTTAATTACCTCCTTAATAGCTCTATCTTCAAATTATCCAAATATCCAAATATCTCCTACTTCCTTAAAGGCCCCATCACATAAAAGGTTAGAATTTCAACATACAAATTCTGGGGGAGGGGGGAAGGGGGCACAATTCAGTCCATAACAGGTTGCCTCTTTTAATAATATGCCATTTATTTAGTCATTGTGACAATTTGGGGCTGTCAGCATAAGTCTGTTGTTACATCTTCTAAAAGTGACTTTAGGTTGCCCATTATATTTTCAATTTGCATAACATAATTAGGCGGTTAGACTAGATGACCTTTAAGGTCCTTCTTAACTCTGAGATTCCATAAATACATTTGTTTGTTGCTAATATTTTTAAAATGTTAATTACTTATCTGATATCAGTTGAATTACTTTCAGCTACAAGGATCAGATATATCTAGAAAAATGCAGCTAAAAGTGACTTAAACTGCATCATGTAAAAGGAAATCCAGAGGTAGAGAAGTTCCAGGAATAGTTAATAAAGTCACTTAACAAATCATCAGGGCCAAGGTTCTTTCCCTCCTTCCAGCCTGCCAGTCGTCAATGTGCCAGCAGTTACCCCATGATAACAAAATGACTGCAGCAGCTCCAGGTATTACGTCATTACACAGCACCTCCACAGGCAGGAAGAAGGGAAAATAAAATGCTTTTGCTTCTTCTCATTTTTCAAGGACAAAGAAAGCATTCCATAAATCTCCCTCATCAGGCTTCTCATTGGTTAGACTTTTGTCACATGCTGTTAAATTAAGTTTAGCCTAAAGGTTTCTTCGGACATAGTAAACTGTAACCTAACCTGATACATAAACAGACTGTAACCCATTCTTGTAACCTACCTTGATGTGCAAATAGACTATAACATACTCTTGTAACAAGTAGCCGAGTCTCGGCCAATTACAGGCTGAGACAACTGTTCAAACTGTGTTCAAATAAGATGTAAGCAATCCAACTGATTCTGTACCTCACTTCCATTTCTGTACGTCACTTTCCTTTTTCTGTCTATAAATCTTACCCGAACACGTGGCAGCTGTGGAGTCACTGTGCACCTGTTCTGTTCTGGCAGCTGTCTGATTTGCAAATCATTCTTTGCTCAGTTAAACTTTGTTAAATTTAATTTGTCTAAAGTTTTTTTTAAAAAAATAATACTTACCATAATTGGTTTAAATTAGCAGACTTCCTCTCATTTCTCTTTGATAGAGCTAGGTAACATACACAACCAGATCAATCAAAGGCAAAGGGGGAACAGGCACAAGCCAATTGTAAGTCATTCCTTGGAATTGATGAGGAGGTTACTCTCCCCTGAAACAGATGCCCCCTAGACAAGAATTGACCAAATCCACATTCAACAACCCTAAATCAGAGCTGGCAGTGGAAATGAGCATTTGATATCAAGATTGCCCTAGGAAATCTGAAGAATCACAGAGATGGTGACTACAGTGGTTCCTACCCTAGTGCTCCCTAGAAATATCAGAAAGTATTGATGGAATTTCTGAGGTATTGAAAATATCTCAAAAACCCTTGGAGAAAAGTTTGCACAATGATAAAATTATTTGATTTTGACTGAAATTCTATAAACTCAGTATGCTAAAAATTATTCTCTCATGCTAATCAGGAGTTCATATGGGCTGTTACATATGCATTGAATTAATCAAATGCTTTCAATAAATTAATAACTAAATATATATGTTTGAAAGATATATTTGAGTATATAAGTGCTACTGATTTGGGGGCATTTATTTTGTATCCTGCAACATTACTGAAGAAAAGGGAACACTCCTATACTGTTGGTGGGACTGTAAACTAGTACAGCTTCTAAGGAAAACAGTATGGAGGTTTCTCAAACAACTACAGATAGATCTTCCATATGATCCAGCAATCCTTCTTCTAGGTATATATCCAGAGGAATGGAAATCATCATGTCGAAGGGACACCTGTACTCCCATGTTCATCACAGATCTATTTATAATAGCCAAGACATGGAACCAGCCTAAATGTCCATCAATGGACAATTGGATAAGGAGAGTGTGGTATATATACACCACAGAATACTACTCTGCCATAAAAAAGAATGAAATAATCCCATTTGCCACAATATGGATGAACCTGGAGAAACTTATGTTGAATGAAATAAGTAAAGCACAGAAGGATAAATACCACATGTGCTCACTCATATGTGGGAGCTAAGAGAGAGAGGAAGGAAGGAAAGAAAGACCACAGTAGTGCAGTGGTCTTACAGAGGGAGGGAACATTCTTAGGCTACAAAGCGGAGCTGGCAGGAGAGGGGGAGGCGGAGGGAGGTGGGGGGATAATTGGGTGGGGACAGGGTACAAAAACAATTTCTGGTAATTTGTATCTATGAATATTCATAATTTAAAAAATAAATTAATGGAGAAAAAAAGAAAGGTATACTTCATATATGAAAGACTCTTTTAAAATAAGAAATCCACTGAAGAAAAATAATTATTAAAGGGTCATTGGTGGAGATAAACATGAACAATCATTGATGTTCAAACCATTCCCTTCCTCAAGGAAATGTAAAGGGCAGTTATTATTTATTGTTTGTAATGAAACCTACTCAGTCCAGAGGGACATTGTGAGGATCACTGTCAGATTTTGTAAAATGCCTTTGGCTTTTCAATGGAAAGGTACTATATATGCTAATTAAAGGAACAGCAATAATATTCTTGCACAATCCTGACACTGAGTTCAGCTTCGTCTTAAAAAATAAGTTCATCTTTAGGCCTTATGGGGATTACTGAATTCAATTTGTACTGAGAATGCTGAGGCTGATGAAAAAAAATGCTCATTATAAAAGCACTTTCTTTGTTTCCTGTTCTGTTCAATATGTGTTGCTCTTAACCATCCTGTGTTGAAAAGTTGACTATCATTTGTAAATGCACAATGGTACTAATAGGAATCTGAACTCTATAAAAATTTTAGAATGTCATGGAAAGAAATTTTTCTGATGAAACTGCAAATATGCTTACCTAGACTCACATGCATGCACTCATGTGCTCATGCAGTTGTATGTACACATACGACAGACAGAGAGACAAAAGCAAGAAAACATGTGGGGTGAGACTTTTACAAATATTATTACCATAACTATTTATGGATTGTGCTTATATTGCTTTACAAAGCAATTTTTATGTATTATTTTATTTGGTTCTCACTGGAAACCTTGGAACTAAGTGGGGAGATGAGGCTTATCTAGCTCTCTTGCCCTGAGCACTGTAAGATTCAAAGGCAATCAGACTTTTCAGAGAACAACAGGGCTGGGGCTGGGGGAGCAGGTGTGTTGACAGTTTTGTCCTGGACACAAAGGGAGAGACCCCATGGAAGCTCAGAAAGCCAGTGAATTTGAAAGGGGTGGATCACTTGGATCATTCCTTTCTAAGTAATTTTCAGGAGACAGCAGAGACGGAGATAATTAACACAAGCCACAGAGGTGTAAGTAAGGCAGCCTGAGGAGACCAAGCCCAAGGGATCATACGAAATCTTAGATTAATGAGAGGGCTCCTGTGGTCAGTTCTCCAAGACTTTAAGTCTGACTCACATATTTGATGTGCAATTAATTCTCTATAAACAAACAAGGTGTTTTGACCAAATCACAACACAGAATCAAGTAAATACCCCCAGAGAAGCTGCCCAAGGCTTGCCTCTGCAGCTACCCTTATCAATTCCTGCCTCTTGTGGAATGATCACACTGCTCTGGTTCTTTTGAATTGCCACTTTTCACAAATTCCAGGCTATCTCAGATGTGGCAGCCTAGCAACTTTCTCCCTGTAGAAAACTTCACCTTGTCATTCTGCCATTTCTAAATCTAATTTAGAATTGCTTTTCTGGTTTTTACAACTCTTCATCAGTTTGCTCCTCCCTCCTTTTCCAAATTCATTTCTTATCTTCTTCAATCTGTCACCTTCAACTCCACCCCCTCACTCCACTTCTTGGCTTGCCAGGGAATTACTTTTTGAATGAAAAAATGGAAAATTTCATTTCTCACTTTTGAGAAGCCTCACAGGAACATATTGCAAAGCCTCCCTCACACCCAAGAGAGAGGAAGAGAGAGCACAACACCTAAAAATGAATGTCTAAAGAGGGAGTATCCCTAAAATAGAGTATAGTAATAAACTGATGCTATTGTTGCTTTCTTAAAAACAAAACAAAATTCATAAGGGACTGTAGCATGGGAGGCAGAGGAGGAGGTAAGAAAAATTCACAATGGAGCTTTTCCATTTGTAGATGGGCTATTATCAAAGTGCTCAATTCTATAGAAACTCCACAAATTGCTAAATTCCCTTTAAAAAAATAAAATCCATGCCGTTCAAACAACTGCAGCAAGCCACAAGGGAAAAGACCGTGAAGACAAAGCCCCACTCTCACTTGGTCTCGATACTGCCCTGATGTATGTCACACCACCGAGATTTGTCAATTCACACATGTGTTCTAAGGCACACTTCATCATCAGAACCGGTACCTCCATTCATATTTCTTTCCACAGGCTTGACAGATGGATGGATTCCTAATGGCCCCAGGTTACAGTCAAATGGCGGCAACAACCACCTCCTCCTTAGTGAACACTGCTTTCCCCCTAGGAAACAAAACTGAGGTCATGGTGGAGAGGTGAACAATAACATAAAGTGGGAACCCAGGCTCAAAAGCCAGCATTTTCCCCACTAGCAGGAACACCAGACAGTGGTGTCTTCATCCCAGTACACACATATTCTATGAGTTACAACAGGTAATGAGATGCAAAGGAGAAGAGAAAGATACTGTGTGTCCACCAGGTCCCTCCCGAATGGTGGCCACATGTTTTGCTTGAACTACTTTGTGGCTTGTTGGAGACGGAACTGCAGTGGATTTCAGCAGAAAGCTGCAGTAAGAGTCCTGCGTGTCAGGACTCTTACTGATTATCACCAAGGGTCTTTTGTCTTTGGAATATGATGAAAAACAAGTCCATAATGGAAGGTGGTATAAGCTGGGAAATGCAGCTACTATGTCAGAGTCATGTGGATAGATGTGTTCTGCTAGCAGACTTCTGCTTTACTCCATAACAAGAAAGAAAGTAGATGAAATTTCTAGCAAAAAGAAATGGAAGCTGCTGCAAGTGAAAAGAATTTCTACCACCAAGTGAAGTGGGCTGGGATCTCCACTTACAGACGGTTATTAACAAAGGCTGTGGATTAAACTGTGTCTGCACATCCACACCAAAAATCTCTAAGTCTTTCTGTGGACTTTATTTGGTCTTCTCTCCTCATGGTCTTTACTTTTACTATAATCTTCCAATTTTGCTTTTTGCTCTGAGTTGGCATAAGGTTCATATTTCTAAGGATGTCAGGTTATGAGTAGAGAAACAAATTTCATTCTAATTTATTTTTGTGTATGAAATTGAATGTAGAATGAGGTATGTATATGTCATTTTTGAAAGAGACTGAAGAATAACTTCTAGTGATGAATCTGCTTCCTGTAGTTTTGTGGCCTCTGGTGTTATAGGAGATAATACATTTCTATTTTGGTTAAAATGTATTCATAGTTTTGGCATATCCCTTTTTGTAATGTGCCAATATTCTTGTCTTATCCACTATTAAAATAAACTTAAAACACTTATTTCTTAAAAGGTTACATGCTATTTTTACGTTTTCTAGTGATGTACTCTACACCACCTTTTGCTCTCTTGCCAACTGCTATTTCTATTCACATTTGGCTTTTCATTACATTTCCCCCAATTCTAACATTTTCATTTGCTTTCTTCCCACTCTCATTTCTCTGTTAATTCTCTGGAGGGAATGAGAATCTATTGTTGTTATTGTTATTTTCTTCTTTCTGCTAGACCTGGGAGAGTGGAGCTGAAATATTTGGGAAATGACTAGCTCCATAAATATCAAGAAGTGGATAATAAGTGGAAGCTGGTCCAGGCATCTTAACTCCTAGGCTGTGGTCTATTTTTAGTAGATCACATGAGTACATAAGACATGAGTAAAGACCCAAAGACCAAGTGCCCTTAATTTTCTGGGGGAAGTGTGGGTGGGGAGCTGAAATCAAATCAGGTTTCTCCGTGGTAAATTTGTTACAAAGTAATTTCATCCACAATGACAAGGAATTGACAAACCAATTCAAGGAATATGTTACTAACTCATTTTTACAAATCAGTAAGGAGTTCTTAATTGATTTCTGTAAATACTACAAAAACAAAACTCCAAGAACAAAAGTAGTTTAATTTGGTTAATAAAGTGTAGCTCTCACTTTTTAAATTAAAAAGAAGTAAAGTTGGCATCTTAGTTAAACGGTATTTCTCTTAAAGTATGAAAGGACAAGAAAGCACTATTGGCACAAGACCCAGCTGCCACTGACCTCCTTTTTGTTGTCTGAATCAGTGGATAAAAAGGCTGCTTGAAACCTGCTTTGGTATATTTTAGTGGTGGTGATTTTTTGTTTTGTTTAATGCTGAGATTTAAAATGGTTGCCTCCCCCCTCAAGAACAAGAGGGTGTGCTTGTAAAACGTAATGCAGAACTCTGAGGCAGAGGAAGTCAGGCACACAGGAGGCCACAGCTGGGGACAGCAGAGCCAGTTGGCAGATGTGGCAGGCTGGAAGGCGGCAGTTACATGCACAGCAGCGGGCTGAGGGTGACCTCGGCTGGGAGATATGAGAAGAGTCACCAAGTGGAGAGCTGTGCTGGCAGTGCTCATAAAACTGTTGTTGCCTTTACTGAAAGAGCAGAGGGCAGGTATTTTCAGATATTAGGGGACAAACAAATCAGGTGAGTTGTTTAAAAATTCAAATTCCTTGTCCTACCTCCAGAAGCTTGGGGCCTGGGAATCTTTATTTTAAACCACCAACACAGGGGATTCTGATGCAGCTCTTCCAGGAATCACACTAAAAATCCTTGGACTGGGATTTTTCATCTGTGTCTATAAAAGATCTAGGACAATACAAAGATCTAGGACAATAATGTGGGTGAGAGGATTACACATTTCTACTTAGGAATTCGGCTTCCATGTAATCCTTTTTAAAAATCTTGTTTACCTGTGATATTAAGTTACTTAGGGGCTAATTGAGACACTTCCATTTTCTGATTTTCTTCCATATTCTGACCTCTTATCAGACCATGTGTTCCGATTTGGGATGTTCTAAATATGATCCTCATTTTAGAAGGCACTATGCTCTCTGTTGTTGCAGCAGTTGTTTATATTTGTTGCTGTTTCATTCTTAAACAATAAAACCCACAAGGAGAGAAATACCCAATTCCTGCTTCTCTAATTACCTACCCATAAATAAAATAATCCTAACTGCAACTGAGCCTGGGCTGTGCCTCATCTGCCTACTAGCCACTGTTCGAAATGCCTGCACAGGGCCTCCTTCTTCAAAGGGCCAGCTGTACATACAGCCATTTCCCGAATTGTTTCTGCCACTCAGGAGTGCTGCACCCTGGTGGTTCTTTAGTAGCATCCTTTTTCTCTGTTGCTTATTGTGGGCCCCAGAGTGTCAGTCTGAAGATGAGTTTTACCATAGCTCAAGAGCACCATCTTGGGATGCACATTTTTGCAATCAGATGGAGGATTTGAGTGGCATAGGATTTAATAACTTCTAGAGGCAAGAGCAGTAAACCTACAGCAACAAATCAAAAGAAAGAAAGAAAGAAAAGGTGTGGGGTGGTGAGGAAGTTATTTTAACCATTTCTTAGAGTTGTTCTTGGTAGGAGATACAGATTTTGTCCAAGAAAGACAGTGCTGCTGCTACTGCTTTCCAAAAAATTCATATTCTGCTATTATTGTCTGCAGGTCAAGGTTACAGTCAGCTTTGAACAAATCAGCTATAAATCTAATAAGTGGCAAAGAAATTTAGAAGGCTTAATGGAAAAGAAAGCTCTTTTTAGACAGCCTGCAAAAATTTGCTGACCTTAAATCACCAATTACATTGTAATATTCAGTATATTTAAGAGACCATCAGATTTTAGAACAGTCTTCAGAAATACAAAAATACAAAAGTGTTTGTTTTGGAAAATCTTTAAAGCAAATCATTAGTAAATTATCACATAATTTACAGGTATAACAAACTGGAGCTTTGCACCTTGGATATATGTAAGCATTAGAAATTCTGTGATTGGACCTCATTTGGCCTTTGATTTTTCTGGGCTAGGCTTTTCAGCACTGATGTCCTATGCTGGATCTCTCTCAGCTGCCCACACATTCCACAGGAATGGAATAGATGAGACTGTTGATAGGTGGAGAGAGGAATAGTGAGACTAATAGCAGAGATCCAGCTGGAAGGGAATTAGTGTTTTTCCTCATGATAATCAGAGACCCTGATGTACACACAACTTCACACATATCTTACGGTTGCCATAGACACTGGCTCGATGCTGATATTCTCTTTCATCCTCAAATTCTCTCCTGAGCACAGGCAGAATATATAACAATATTACTGCCAACCCTGTGTCCTGAGTACTGGATAGGAAAAGTTGGATGGCATTAATTCCAAAGGTTAAATGGCCTGAAAGATGCAATGAGGAGTTAAGAAAATGCCAATATTATCACGCCCAGCCCCAAGGTGTCTGGGCTACTGTGGAAGGATGACCAGCCTCTCTTCCAGAGACTAGAGAAGAATTGGACCCCTGGGGGAGTAGCAGGAGATGGAATTTAAGGCAAGAAGGTTGAGGATATAAAGAAATCAATTAGGTATCATTAGGGTATTGCTAGACAGATGTTGTAATGAATTAGCCCCCAAGTTTCAGTGGGTTTCCTCATACCCACGTTAAGAATCCTTTGCAGGTGTTCTTCACTGGCTGCAGCTTTTCTCCATCAAGTAGTTCAGAAATCCACGTTCCTTCCATCTTGTGGCTCTGCCATCTCTTAAAGCTATAGAATCCTTTCCATTCTGACAGGGTAAAAGAGCAGGAAAACAAAGATGCTTTAAAAAACTTGCATCTGGGAGGCGATGTAAATCTTTTCCTTATTTCATTGATGAGAACTAGTCACATGGCCACATCTGGATGCAGGAAAAGCTGGAGCATGCAGTCATTGGTTAGGCAGCCATCTCCCGGCAACATCATATGAAAAGGTGGCTGAATTTTGGGGAGCAGCTGGCCATCTCTAGCACATAACGGTTTGAGAGGACACAATGGACATGACTGAGAAGGAAGCTAGCAGCAGAAGAAGCAAAGAATATTTTGGGAACTGGGCAAGACAGTTAACTAAAAGGAATTGCATTTTTCTGGTGGCCTTGCATAACAAAGATGAGGTGCATTATTCAATGAATTATCATTGAAGTTCTGAGGTAAGGCAGAATAAGACGTCAGGCATGATGAAGTTACAAGGCTTTACTCAGTGTTCAAATGGAATTTAATCAAGAACTGGTTCTGGGGTCTCCAAAGAAATTCTTTCCAGGTTAGTAGTGCCAACCTGTGTAACAAACAGAGAGAGGCTCTCTAAAAGAAAATGATATTTATTCGGGAATAGGGCATTGCAATGGGAATATGCATATTCAAGGAGGTACAGGAAGATAAAGGATTTTAAAGAAAAAATGATGGAGGACTGCATAACTGTTTGGGAATAATTATCCTTGACTACTAGGATCAGTAACAAGGATGATGCCAGTTCAAGGTTGGACAGGCAGTTGCTGGGCAGATGTCCTTGCAGAAATATTTTGTATTAAGGTTTGATTGTCCCTGTGCAAGGTTGTGGCTTTGCAGAGTCCTTTGTGAACATTCCTGTTATCAGGCATAAGAACATGAGAACTCCTCCTTCATGGCCTTTGCTTGGCTTTATTTTTTAAGGGTTTTTTTTTTTTTTAACACAAGCTACTCCATTTTGATTCTGAAAACTTTTACAGTAGAGAAGAGGATTAAATGCTTTCCAGTTCATATCCCAAAGAAATCTGCTATTTCTGTAGCTGGAACATTTCAGCTTCTGATGGTAGAAATGTCCAAACTCTAGATGAGAGCTGTCCAATATGTCTGCAGTGATGGAAATATTCTATATCTGTGCTACCCAATACAGTAGCCGCTGGCCACATATGGCTATTGGGCACTTGAAATGAGGCTAATGCACTTGAGAAACCTAATTTTTAATGTTATTGAATTTTAAGAAATTTATATTTACAATTAAATAACCACGTGTGGTTAGTGTCTACCATATTGGACAGCACAGCTCTAAAGCTATGTAATGGGCAGCTCTCGTGCTGTCTGCCCAGGCCTCCCCTTTCTCTGTAAACTGCTCCCTCCACACATTTACTCAGATGGCTCTGCACAGCCAGCTTCATAAAATGTTTCCTCTTCACCAACCATGGTTTAACCCTGCAGTGAACACTGTACCAAAATTAGCCAGTCAGAGCCTCTTCACAGAGGCTGGGGGAATGACAGAGAAGTCAATCTCTCTCCAGGTGCATTCAGGAGCTGTTGGCAGGCCATGTTTTCTGCATGGGGATGAGAGAAGCAGAGGAGGCCAGTTTGCAAAGAGAGATGAATAAAACAGAGGCGAAGGGAACAATGAGGTGAGAGAGAAAGCCAAGAGGATCCTGCTCCTGTTCCAGCCCCTGATTCCAATGAATTCCTAGAAAAGGGCTGTGGCTGGCCCTTAGGGTCTGTGATTCACTCCTAAATTCTTTTACTAAAAATTTATTAAAATAAATTCTCTTTTGTAGAAGCTCCTGGTACTTGCAGTAAGAAAAAAGTTCTATTTAAAAGGGCTCAGAGGGGCTGGCCCGTGGCTCACTCGGGAGAGTGAGGTGCTGATAACACCAAGGCCCCGGGTTCAGATCCCACATAGGGATGGCCGGTTCGCTCACTGGCTGAGCGTGGTGATGACAACACCAAGTCAAGGGTTAAGATCCCCTTACCGGTCATCTTTTTTAAAAAAAAATAATAAATAAAAAATAAAAAAAATAAAAAATAAAAGGGCTCAGAGAAAGTATTCTTTGAGCAAATTCAACCACCAGGTGAATGAGGAGGGGATTCACCTAAATGAGGAGCCCTGACAGGCTCACAGCTGACCCCAGCAAAAGGGACCCGAAGTAGGTTAACAGCTAGTCCCTGAGGTCATCACAAACATTGGATCCGACTCAGCCTCACAGAGGAGAACACTGCTCTTCACTGCTCATCCAGAAGTGATCAGGCTGTGAGGATTGATACAGCCTTCCAAACTCACAAATGACTGATTGATGAGCAAGAATGCTGATTTATCATTTATCTAACTAGTAAAGAGCAGTGGCATTCAAAGACAGCAATGATCTGACCCTAATTTTTAAAAAACCAAAAAAACCAAAAACCTCTCTTACTTACTGCTGCACATATTCGACATGTATTTTCCCTCTTCTATTTCTGTGTTCCCATTAACTTTAACTCAGTCTGCAATGTCTGACTTTCATCTCCATCTATCAAAATTCTACTAATATTTCAAGGTCCATTTCAAAGGCCAACTCCTTCTATATCCTCTTTCTCTTCCCATTTTACTTTGTGACTCCCTTTTAGTACATGACCTGTATTGTTTTATAATTATTTATGAATATTTCATATCTGCAGTACTCAAAAACCTTCACCCGAAACAATTTTTTATTAATGCAGTCTAAATTGCATTCACTTTTCTGGTAGCTACTTCATATTTTCATCTCATATTGAGTTCTGTGGTTGATTAAGACCATTAATGTCATAATTCTTAAGGATTTAGCCCAGAGCCCTCTAGGACCTCATTGGCCAGCTGGTGAGGAAGTGGAAGGGAGCAACCAAATAGCAGAGAGCACAGGAACATGGCCTAGAAAAGTTGGTATCAGTCTTGCAGTATTAACACTGGATTGACACCTGCTAATGGTTTCTGAAATACTTAATACTTTATTTAGTGGTATCCTTTATCCCTTGATTAATTTTTCTTGCTTTAATATATGTTACTAATAACATGAGTATTTGCATAGATACAGAATCACTTTTTTTAGCTTAAAAAAACAAAGAAACAAACAAACACTCGATTAAAGTGAAAGGGAAATAGCAGCAGATAATTCTGGATAGACACAGTATCTGGAGTCATCTGGCTAAGCACTGTGTGGTTCAAGGTCCCATTAGGGTAAGATAAAATGAAGCCAGCAGCCAGTGTGGTTTGAAAAGCAAGTCCCAGGCCTGGACACCTGAGAAAGGTGGTTAAAGGCAGGACAGGCCATTTAGGGGATCAACAGACAGAACATTAGTTAGGAGAATCATTGGCTTTAGAGCCAGACAGACCTAGGTTCTTTTCCTGTCTTTACCACTGGTCTTGGCAGAAGCAACTTTGCTTCTCTAAGACTGTTTTTTTTATCTGTAAAATGAGGGAAAATATTCTTACCTTTTTCAGGATTGTTCTGAGATGACATGAAGGGTGAAAATACACCTAGCCCACAGAAGACAATGAATATATGTTAATCTCCATCACAGGCAAATTCTTGATGGGATGTATGTTTCTGAGCCTAATCTGGATTTCAGGCAGAACCACACCTCGTGGAGGAACCAGAGATCAGTAAAAGAACAGAGGCTGTTGCTGGGTACGTAGTCCAAAGCAGGAGGGGTTAGAAACTCAAGTAGAAAACTTAGGGTAATAAGATTAATAGCAGTTCCTGCCAGCTGTTGAATCTTAAACACAGATCCAATGGACAATTTTCAGCACTTCTGATACATGATCACTCTGCTGCATCCAACGCTGTCAACCTCTCTGGCCCCCTTTGCTTCCCCGACTCCTCTGGCACCACACTGTCCTATGGCTGCACTATTCTCTGCTGCTCCTGCACAGCCTCCTCTCTTCACCTCCTCCTAGATATATCGGTGCTCCTCCCAGTCCTGTCCTGAGCCTCCTCTCGCGTCACACATTCCTCCCCACTGGATTCATTCACACGGCTTTGATTGGTTTGCAACTATTTGCTACTGACTCCCAGCTCTTCCCCTCCAGCGAATCACTCACAGCTCAATACCCGTCAAAGTTCTCTTAGAACCTTGAGGTGAATTTGCACTGGGACCAGTTATGCCTTGACCCTTCTTCCTGCTGCCTTCCAGTTGTTCCTGAATGACTGGAGCTCTGGCTCAAAAGTGGTTATTGCTATGGTCTGAATGTTTGTGTCTCCCCAACCCACCCCCCCCTCCAATTCATATGTTGAAATCCTCACCCCCTAGGTAATGGTATTAGGAAGTGGGCTTTTGGGGATTGATCAGGTCATGGGGGCAGAGATCTCATAAATGGGATTAATGTCCTTATAAAAGAAGGCCCCAGAGAGATCCTCACACTTTTTACCATGTGAGGACACAGCAAGAATCAGGAAGCGGGCCCTCACCAGACACTTAATCTGCTGACACCTTGGTCATGGACTTCCTAGACTCCAGAACTGTGAGAAACAAATTTCTGATGTTTATAATCTACCCAGTTTATGGTAGTTTGTTATAGCAGCCTGAACAAACTAAGATAACTATTGAGCATTGTATTAGTCCATTTCTGTTGCTTGTAATACCTGAAACTGGGTGATTTACAAAGAAAATGAAATTTTGAAATTTGGTGAAGGCCTTGGTGGTGGTGAAAGTGACCCAGGGATCTCACATGGCAGAAAATGGCAGAGCAGAGAGAGAGAGAGAGAGAGCTTCTCATGCACTCTCCTTTTAAAACCCTCAGAACCATGCCCATGGCCACCATTTCCATTCACTACGCATGGTCCTCAGAATCTAATTATCTCCTCAAGGCCCCACCTTGCAATTACCGTAATAGGATTTCCCACCCCCTAAATAGTCACAGTGGGGATCAAGCTACTAATAATACATAAAACTTGGGGACACAATCTATATCAAACATCTAAAGTCATTGTAATCACTGTACTCAATCCTATTATATGACCAGAGTTTTTAAACTGTGGATCATGACCCATTATGAGGACTAGAAATTAATTTTGTGGGTCACAATCAGCTTTTAAAAAATAGAACATAGAATAAATGGGATAGAAATGGCAGAATACTTGCTTTCCTAGCAAGAGTAAATAAGTATTGTTTTCAGATTTTTTTGTTTCCAGTGAATGTGCATTGTAATAATAAAACGTTTATTCTTTTACTGTGGCTAATAGACAAAAGTTTAATACTCACTAGATTAGACAACTATCTATTCCAGAGCATCCCGAATCAAACTATAAGAGGAAGGATTTGGGAATAAAATCGCCTGGGCTTAATCACGGGTTCTGGTGTTTTCTTGGGCAAATTACTTAATCTCTCTATTTCTCAATTTTCTTATCTGTGAAGTGGGTATAAAAGTAGTACCTCCTCATGGCACTACTGTGTAGATTAAATGAATTAATATAGTTAGTGCCTGCCATGGTTGAGTACTTTCTAAGTATTCTTGAACAATAAAATAAATGGTCTATTAAATATATTAAAATCATAGAAGTATCTGAGAGATATTCATTTATAGTCATATTACATATAATATGGAAAAAGACAAAAATTCATCAGATTGCTTTACCTAAAACTTAATCCTACTTTGACAGACTTCGTATTTATTCAGTGTCCTTTCCTGGCTTTGCAATATTCTTTGCCATTTTTTTTTTTTTTCCTTTTTTTGTCTTTTTTCATGTCCAGCAACGGATCGCAACCCTCAGTGTCATGCCCGTACCGGACCGAGACCGGCAACGGGATCACAACCCTCGGTGCTGCGCCCGCAACTTGCTGAGCCAGTGAGCGGGAACTGGTCTGTATGTGGGATCCGAACCCTTGGCGGGAGCGCCACCGCGCTTCCCAAGCGGCGCACTATAGCAGTGCGCCACTGGGCTGGCCCTTCTTTGCCATTTTAAGGATTTTTCAACCAATTCTTCTGATGAGATTTTTGTTAATTTTTACATGCTTAATAAATGATTATCAGATTTGGATTTTATTAATATCCTGTGGGTCTGTGGTGAGCACTGAGGTTTATTTCCCATTATCCATGGCCCCTTCTTCCTTTCTACCTTGATATTAGCAAGAAATGCACTTGTGGTCCACATAGCCCATGCTTCTGGGAAGGGACCCTACCCCTCACCTGGAAGGTGGTATGGGTCCTGATTATTCTAAGTCAATGCTTCTTAGCCTTTTTTCCTGATGTGACAAACATGGAAAACAATACTGCTTGTATAGCACTGTGGGGTGAAAGAAAGAGCACCTTTGGCTGGAGATGACTGTCTAGATATGACAGAGGCTTCTGGGCAGGAACAAATGGCAGCCCCAAGGCCTGAAGGGATTAATACCTCTGTACTTGTAACCCAGTCTCAGCATAAGGAGGAAACCTCTGGACTCTAAAGCATGGAGTACATGTCCTTCTGATGGCCACTGCTAACCGGTTCAGGGTAGACCTGTGAACAAGGCTGGTCAAGAAGACAGATGAGAAAAACTTACATCCTCTTGTGTCTTTCTCTCTCTTATTAGATGAGAAAAAAGAAGTCCATTGCCCAAGTAGATACCAGCCTTCGGATAGGGTGGCTCTGGATGAAAGAAAAAGTGATCTAAGGAACCTGGTCTCTGACAAAACTGCTGAGCTGCTGAGCCAACCAACCCTGAAGATTACCCTAATCGATTCCCGGTTAGGGAGATAATGTCTTTATCGTTTAAGCCATTTTGAGTTATGATTTCAGTTATATTCAGCCCAATGCACCCTAACTGATTCAGTGTCTTGTTCTATTTTATAGATTTTTCAACACTATAACTCATAGAATTATACTGTACTGTGAAATACAAAGTATTACACACAACTTTAGAAATCAGTGTTATGGACCACAGAACATAGATAATCACAAATATTTACATTTGGGGTTTTAGGTTCTTCTCAAATCCTCATTAACCCTGCTATAGCAAAGGTGGCTGCTAACAGAGACTGCTCCATCTGCACCTCATTTAGATTTTTCCACTTTTTGGTGGAATCAGTGCACGTTCAAGACACAGCCATGGCATAGGCAGCCTGGGAACTCCTGAGAACCCCCTTTATCACCACCATTTCAAAGCCCCTCCTAACCAACAGAGGATGGGCAATGCATTCCAGCTCTTGGATATGCCTCAGCAGGTGACTTTTTTCCTGATGTGACAAACATGGAAAACAATACTGCTTATATAGCACTGTGGGGTAAAAGAAAGAGGCAACTTTGGCTGGAGATGACCGTCCAGATATGACAGAAATTTTTGGGCAGGAACAAATGGCAGCCCAAGGCCTGAAGGAATCAATAACTCTGCACTTGTAACCCAGTCTCAGCATAAGGAGGAAACTTTTGGACTCTAAATCAAGGAGTACATGTCTTTTCTACAGCCACAGTTCACCAAAGGAGGGAAGTGGACTTAGTTTACTTAGCCCTAAATTGTCATTGGAGTAGTCACAAAGCAGTTTTGAAGATAACCACACAGCATATTTCACACTGTCCCTACATTTTTAGGCAGCTTTGGGTGACAAATGGTAGCACACTCTCATCTTTAGCCCTGCAGTCACTCAAAAAGAACTCCTTCCCTCTTCTCTGCCACCTGAATTCATCTAGAAGCAGCATGTCTAGGCATGAATAAATGTCACCGGATTGGCTAGCTTGTTCTGATAAACTCCTATATTGCTTTTTGTTTGTTCATTTGTTTATTATTAATATTAGAAACATTAAAGAGCTAAGGAGCTTTGGCTGGTGACCCTTGGACTTCCCTTATGTGTTTACTAACCTCCAATCCTAACTCAGCTCTTTGAATTAGCATCCAGAGTGACTTCCCTTGGGGAAGGATCACTGGGATGGGACAGGTTCTGGGGGACTCTTTATGAGGGGGCTCTGAATTCTGATCACTTGAAGATACAGAGAGCCCAATCCTCTATGTATCTCAAGGTTAGTTGTTTTTTTTTTTTAATTTTTATTTTGTCAATATACAATGTGGTTGATTATTATGGCCCATCACCGAAACCTTCCCCCCTCCTCCCTCTCCCCCCTCCCACCCAAGAATGTCCTTTCCGTTTGCTTGTCGTAACACCTTCAAAAAAATTGTAGTTGTTATATCTTCTTCCCCCCCCCCACGGTTTTGTGTGTGTGTGTGTGTGTGTGTGTGTGTGTGTGTGTGTGTGTGAGTGAGTGAATTTATTTATTTATTTTTAGCTCCCACCAATAAGTGAGAACATGTGGTAATTCTTTTTCTCTCCCTGACTCGTTTCAGTTAAAATTATTCTCTCAAGGTCCATCCATGTTGTTGCAAATGGCAGTATTTCATTCGTTTT
>NW_007731638.1:87396-87708 GCF_000696425.1 Galeopterus variegatus
TTTGTTGGCCATTTGTATATCTTCCTTAGAGAAATGTCTAGTTAGCTCTTTTGCCCATTTTTTAATTGGGTTGCTTGTTTTTTTCTTGTAAAGTTGTCTGAGTTCCTTGTATATTCTGGATATTAATCCTTTGTTGGATGTATCTTTTGCAAATATTTTCTCCCACTATGTTGGTTGTCTTTTAGCTCTGTTAATTGTTTCTTTTGCTGTGCAGAAGCTTTTTAGTTACATATAATCCCATTTATTTTTCCTTTCATTGCCCATGCTTTTGGGGTCGTATTCATGAAGTCTGTGTCCAGTCCTATTTGCTGA
>NW_007731638.1:88552-89042 GCF_000696425.1 Galeopterus variegatus
ATATCTTTACCTGGTTTTGGTACCAGGATGATGTTTGCTTCATACATGTTTGCTTTTGGTATCAGGATGATGTTTGCTTCATACATGTTTGCTTTTGGTATCAGGATGATGTTTACTTCATAGAATGAGTTTGGGAGATTTGCGTCTGATTCAATCTTTTGGAATAGTTTGTAAAGAATTGGTGTCAATTCCTCTTTGAATGTTTGGTAAAATTCTGCTGTGAATCCATCTGGTCCTAGGCTTTTCTTTGTTGGGAGCCTTCTGATAACAGCTTCAATCTCCTTTATTGTAATTGGTCTGTTCACATTTTCTACGTCTTCATGGTTCAGTTTTGGGAGCTTGTGTGTGTCCAAAAATTTATCCATTTCCTCTACATTTTCAAATTTGTTGGCGTATAGTTGTTTATAGTAGTCTCGAATGATTCCTTCGATTTCAGATGAATCCGTTGTAATATCGCCTTTTTCATTTCTAATTTTTGTTATTTGAATCT
>NW_007731638.1:90208-124793 GCF_000696425.1 Galeopterus variegatus
TTTTTTGTATTTCTGGTATCTTTTTTTTTGATGTTTATTCATTTTGGCAGGGGGTTTCACATTGCACAGGTTTGACCCTATTGACTAACTAAGGTGTGGCTGTGTTTGTCAGTTTGGTATTGCTACCTCTGTGTCTGCTCAGTTGGCCTTTAGTGTCTTGTGTGTGTGGTTGCCTCAGGTCTTGGGCCTCTCTGGGGAGCCTCCTCTCTGGTCAGCTTGGACTCTGCTGGGCTGCTGGATCCTGGGACGGTACTGCAGGGTGTGTGGTCTCTTTTGAGCTTCCACTTCCCGTGTAGAACTTCTCCCTGTTCCATGCGCTCTGGCCCTGGCTGCTGGATCACGTAGTGGCGGCCCCACAGGGTGTGTGTTTTCTGCTGAGTCTCCACCTCCCTAGCCGGACACCTCCCCGCTCTGTGCATACTACACTGGGCTGGGACTTGTCTTCTGCAACCCTTGTGTATCAGCCAGGCCTTCAAGCCCCTGCTCGGCACTGCTCCGCCCAGGAAGACTTTCAGGTTTCTGCTAGGCATAGACAACCGGTCGCTCTGGGTGCCTTTGTAACACTGAATAGGGCTTTCTTGGGACTTATCACCTTCCTCCTGGTATTGCGGTTATTTGTGTACTTATCTTATCTCCCACACCAGGGCATGAGCTCCTCGGGGGAGGAGCCCGCAGCATACAGTTCCTCTTTGAATCCCCCCCCCCTCCCCGGCACGGACCGACTCAGGTGCCCGCCCACAGTCAGCTCTCTGGCAGGTTCAAGTGAGCTCGGGAGTGCTCCGACCACACTTTTCCTAACCAGAAATCGGTTAGGAGTTTTTCCGATCTGATGGCCGCATAGATGGTGTCTGCCTCCCAGTAACAGGAAGTTTACCGGGGGCCGGAGCCCAGGGTGCGGTGGAGTGACAGTCGGCCCAGCCTGCTCTTCCCTGCCCTCCCAATGCCGGCTGGGGGCTCCCCACGCCACCAGCCCTGCCAGAGAACCGCAGGGGGAGTGGGATGGGAGGCCGGCCTGCAGGCCCCGGGAGGCCCCGCGCCAGGGCAAGCAAGTGGTAAGGCTCAGTGAGGAGCCGTGCCAGGCGAGGAGGGCAGGCCTGGCCGAGCCGGCTGGCTCTGCCCCCACCTGAGAAAATGGAGGCAGCCCTGGGGCCGGTGACTGGCCTGGTGTGGCAGGCGGAAGCCGGATGGGCTTCTGCCCCGCAAGCAGGGCTAGGCTGGGGGTCACTCACAGAGCTGGGCTGGCCAGGCGACTCCCTCTCCGTTTCCGCTTCGTCGCCATCCCCATCAAGGTTAGTTCTAAAGTTCTGTCCCTGAGTTCTGTGATACTTCTTTGAGAAAAACTTGTTAACATATTATTTTTCAATTACGGAATGGCCTTTTGCACAGTTCATAGTAGTTTCAGTCCCTAGAGATGAAGACATCGTTACATTTGGGCTTGATGCCCTTCATTTTGGAAAATGTAATGGAATTATTTATAAAGATAAAGTCAGTAACCATCCGTTGTCCTCAGAAATTAGTCTGAGGTCACGATAACACCTGTAACAGGTGCTACAGCCTAGGATTTTAAGGATTATTCTTATTTTAAGAATAAACATTGGTTAAATATAGAGTTAGATCCTTACTTCAAAAAAAAAAAAAGAAGAGGTTTTCAATAGAAGGAAGTTTAGGTGGTAGCCCTCTTAAGAAATTATTTAATATGCATGAATCTAGACTTTGAGAATTATACTATCTTTTACCAACATTGCTTTTCTAGGCCATAGTGTCCTTCATATAGAGTGACTAATCTGTGTAGAGTTAAAGGAAATAAGAGTATGTGCATACTTGGATGTAAATCAAGAGAACAGGGCTTGTTCTGGGCAGAGCATGGGGCAGATGGCAGAGCCTCTCCTCACCTGGCACCTTGAAGACCCATTGATGGGAGCAGCAACAGCGGCAAATGGGCTGCTTCCGTGGATTGTTAGACTTCCTGACAATGGTAATTATGGCCCTTTGGGATGAGGACATTCGGTATTCCTAAATTTATCACAATGGAGATCCTGGAGAAATCAAAGGATAGATTGAATGGAAGTCCCTTAAAGGAAAATACAACCTTATTTTTATTCCCCAGCCCATTCATTGAAACATTCATATTACAAGCATGTGTAATGGATATCTACATTAGCGTACATAGTACTTTTTATTTTCTGTTTAATTGAGGTATAACTGATGTACAACAAACTGCACATATTTAAAGTATACAACTTGATGAGTTTTGACCTGCATATCAACTAGTGAAATCATCATCGCAAGCAAGAACATGAACATATCCACAACCCCCATAGCTTCCTCTTCCCTCTTTCGTAGTCTCTCTTCTGCTCCTCTCCACTGCTCTTTCCATCTTCAAGAAACCACCAATGTGCTTTCTGTTACTATAAATTAGTTTACATTTTCTAGAATTTTACATAAGTGGAATTATACAGTATATACTTATTTCTGTCTGGCTTCTTTCACACAGCATAATTATTTTGACACTCATTCATATTGCTTCATGTATCAGTAGCTCATTATTTTTCATGCAGAATGGTATTCCACTGCATGGATATATCACAATTTGTTTATCCATTCACTAGTTAATGGACATTTGGGTTGTTTCAAGTTTTAGGCTGTTATAAATTAAGCCCCTATGAACACTTGCGTACAAATTCTTCTGTGTTTATATGCTCTCATTTTTCTTAAATACTTAGGTGTGGAATGATGAGATTTCAAGGTAGATGTATGAGGAGACTTCAAAAAGTTTATGGAAAAATGGAATTAAAAGATAAAAATGAAGAATATAAACTTTATTTCTCAACATAAGCTCCATCAAGTTTAAGACAGTTTTGTAAGCTATTATACCATCCATTTAGCTCATCCCTAAAGAACTGAATGTCCTGGGAATTGAACCATGTCAATGCAGTCTTTTTTACATTATCAAGTGAGGAAAAATGGGTACCCTTTAAAGATTTTTTAAGATTAGGAAGCAAAAAGATGTCAGAAGGAGCCAAATCAGGACTGTAAGGTGGACGCCTAATGATGCCCCACTGAAACTCTGACAAAATTGTCCTTGTTTGATGAGAGGAACGAGCAGGAGCATTGTGGTGGAGAAGGACTTCATGGTGAAGCTTTCCTGGGTGTTTTTCTGCTAAAGCTTTGGCTAACTTTCTCTGAACACCCTCCCAGTAAGTAGATGTTATCATTCTTTGGCCCTCCAGAAAGTCAACAGGCAAAATGCCTTGAGCATCCCCCGAAGCGGTTGCCATGTCCTTTGCTCTTGACCAGTCTGCTTTTGCCTTGACTGGGCCACTTCCACCTCTTCGTAGCCATGGCTTCGATTGTGCTTTGTCTTCAGGATCATACTGGTAAGGCCATGTTTCATCACCTGCTAAAAGTCTTTGAAGAATTGCTTCAGGATCTTGATTCATTTGTTTAAAATTTCCTTTGAAAGTTCTGCTCTTGTCTTTAGGTGACCCTGGTGCAACAGTTTTGGCACCCATGTAACAGGAAGTTTGCTCAACTTTAATTTTTTAGTCAGAACTGTGTAAGCTGAACCAGTTGAGATGTCTATGGTGCTGACTATTTTTTCCACTGTTAATCCTCAGTCCTCTTCAGTTAGTGCAGGAACAAGATTATTTTTTCCCTCACAAATTGATGTATTTAGCCTGTCACTGAAGGCTTTATCTTCATTGTCTCATCCCCAGTTAAAATGAGTTATCCATTTGTAAACTGCTGATTTATTTGAGGAATTGTCCCCAAAAACTTTTCATAAAGAGTCAATGATTTCATCATTCTTCCACCCCAGCTTCACCATAAATTTAGTGTTTGTTCTTGCTTTAATTTTAGTAGAATTCATGTTGCTCTGTTAAGAATTCTTTTCAAACTGATGTTTTATCCTTCTTAGTGACTCAAACTAGATACTATTCATAATGTTATAACAAGTTAGTATGAGTTTATTTTGGTGCAAAAACATTTTGCAATCCATGTATAGTTTTTCTTAGCATGCATTTTCCACAAACTTTTTGAAGACCCCTCCTATGTTTAAATTTTGAAAGAAACTTCCAATTTGTTTTCTGTAGTAGTTGTACCATTTTATATTCCCATCAATGGTGTATGAGGGTTCCAATTGCTCCACATCTTTGCCAGAACTTGGAGTGGTCAGTCTTTTTAATTTTAACCATTCTAATAGGTATGCAGCGGCATCTGATTTTTGATTTTGATGTGCATTTCCCTGGTGACTAATGAGGTTGAACATTGTAGTGGATTGAATTATGTTCCCCCAAAACTCATTGAAGCTTGAATTGTGTCCCCAAAGTTTTATGTATTAGAAACTTAGCCCCCACTGTGACTGTTGAAAAGGTGGAAAATCCTATTAAAATAATTGAAAGGTGCAACCTTGAAGAGGCGATCGGATTGTAGGACTCTGCAGTAGTGAATAGTTTAAAAATGGTGGTCAGGGGCATGGTTCTGAGGGCTTTAAAAGAAGAGGAGAGTCTCTCTCTCTCTCTCTCTCTCTTTCTCTGCTCTGCCATTTTGTGATGTGATAATCTGCCATTACTGAAGTCACCACCAAAGAAAGCCTTCACCAGCTGTGATCCTTGGACTGTGGACTTCCTAGCCTCTGAAACTGTAAGCAATAAAATTTGTTTTCTTACAAAGTACCCAGTTCCATGTATTTTGTTATAAGTGACAGAAACGGACTAATACAAGCACCTTTTTAAATGCTTAAATAAAAGCTACATCTATATATGTTCTTTGGCTAAGTGTCTGTTCAAATCTTGTACCCATTTGTAATATATATATATATATATAATTACATAATAATAATAATAATAAAATAATACATATATAAAAAATTATCTCAAAAAAATATAATTTTTTTGCTAATCACACTAGATCAATATGTTGAGGAGGATTACTACCTCCACCAACCTCTCTTCCCTACAGTTGCTAAATATACTTTATAAGCAGAAAATCTGAAAAAAAATCTCAGCCTGTTCAAGAAGTAGGACAAAGAGTTCCAAAAGTTCCCATTACCTCAAGAATATTATAGTATGGAATTTAGATGGCTTTTGGGCAGGGGGTGGAAGAAGTCAATTGTTGGCTGTGTATAGTTTCGAGGACCAGTATATGAAAGTGGCATCCAGAGAACTGAGAATCAAGGAGGTTAGAAAGTCAACCATTGTTTGTAAGTGGTTCTGGGATGGAGGGCAACTTGAAGGCCTTTTGGTTTTGCCTGTGTTCTCTCCTTTGCTAACATGGCTCACAGGGGTATGCCACCTCTCATCTGGATGGCTGCGCTGCATGGTGGCAGCGAGAGTCACATAAGATGATTGGGCCCCCAACAAACCCACTGGAGGTTAAGGCCAGGGCTCCCCTGAGAACACCAATCTTAAAAGGATTCATAGAGGCCTAAAATTGAATAGATGGGCACACAGACTGGGAGGGGTGGTATGCTGGGAGAAAGGCGCTATGATTCAGTAGGTGTGATACTGCCCAGTGTGGCAGACAGAATTTTTCAAATATAGCTGCAATAACACTTTCAAACCATGTTCTCCTTAAATATGACCTTAATATTCCACCCATAAAGTAGTGGCTCTATATCCTCTTGCCTTGAATTTGGGTGCACCTTTGTGATTGCCTCATTCAAGAAAATGCTGTAGAGGTGAAGTTGTGTGACTTCTAAGGCAAGATCATAAAAATGCCATCTTCAACTATACTCTCTTGGGGTGCTGGCCAGCTTGCTCAGCTGGTTATAGCATTGCCATGTAATGCCAAGGTCAAGGGTTCAGATCCCCATACTGATCAGCCACCAAAAAAAAAGTTGACAATTTTACTCTCTTGATGCTCAGAGACCATCTAACCATACTATGAGAAATACTAAGCAATGATATGAAGAGTCTCCAATTATATTCCCACAAATAACATTATTTAAAAAGGGAAAAATGAAAACCATACAGTGGGTAAACCCGGTGGACACCACTTTAACCAAGTTATCAAGGTTAACAACACTGATAATGGGGAAATAGATCTCATGTGCCTCCTGACATGGTGAATTAAGATGAACACAGCATCGCTTCTGTGGTATTTCTTTCAAAAATGCAGACTAATAATAAGAAACATCAGACAAACACAAAGAGAAAGACATTCTTTAAAAAAAACTAGCCTATACTCTTCAAATGGTAAGGTCAAGAGGTCAAGAAAGACAGAGACAGGCTGAGGAACTGCTCCAGATTACAGGAGACTAAACAGACATCACAGGTAAGTGTAATACATGATCCTGGATTAGATCTGAAACTAGCAAAAACATTAGCTATGAAAAATGGTATTGGGATAGTTGTAGAAATTTTAATATAGACTCTGGATTAGATAATGTATTATATAAATTTCTCTCCTAATTTTGATAATTCTTTCTGGATATATCTGCATCTACATATCTCTCAGTTCTTAGGAAGTACACACTGAAATGTTTCCAATCTACTTTTAGCTGTTCAGGGAAAAAAAATGTATATATGAATAATTGCTGAATCTGAGAAAAAGGTATACAATAGTTCTTCAAACTATCCTTGCAAGTGTTCTGAAAGTTTAAATTATATTAAAATAAAAAGTTTGCCCCAACCCTTCTAAAAGAAGGTAAGGCCCTAAGCATTCATGGGATAGGGCTGGTTTGCACTCGGGCGATACTTGCTCCTAGAAGCTTCTCTGGATCTAGCAGTGCTCTTAGGCTGTTGTGTTTTGGAAAAAAATGAATGATTCTCAGGGAATGGGGATAAACTACAGAGAGATGTTATGGATATCTGGACAGGGGTTTGGACTAGCAAGAGCCTACCTGTAGTAGAGGGTGGTCAATCTGCACAAGCTCTTCCTTCTGTGACACCTTTTGGCAATAAAGAGCTATTGCAGACTTCAGTACCATAGCTGTCAGGATTGACATTTGAACTCAGTCATCTCCCACAGTTCTTGGACAATTTGGGAGAAAAGATGCTAAGGAGGGGAGATTATGTTTTTATGAACATGGCATGTGAGTTTTCAAACTACAAATTAGAAAAATAAGAGATGTAACAATATTTGTTTCCTGAGTTTTTGAAGTAATGCCAACGATACTTCCTTATCTTTATATGCTCCTGTACAATTGTGTCAAAAACTATGCAACTGCTAAGAGAAGATGACAAAGTACCATTATGCAAGTTTTCCAGATGGAAAAAGTACAATTGTAAAACAGTTATGTAATAATCTCTACGCCTAATATGTGTTTTTTTAAAAGACAGAAATCAGCTCTCCTAATATGTGTTCTTGAAAAGCTATGAGTAATTGAACTTTCATAATTGAAACCATATTTTCATTGTATCATGAGAAGAATTTAAGAGTATTACAAAATTTTGAAATGTGAAAACACACAAACTTCTTAGTGTTTTATTTATCCAAATTTTCAGACTGAAAAAATAATGCTTTGCTTACAGTGCAGCACTCCTGCAAAGTAAGATATTTAGATGGGTAGAAGCTAGTGATAAATCATGTAAGCTTGAGAGCAGAATTCTATGTTTTAAAATAGGAGACCACACATTAGAAAATAAAGGTGTGTATAGCTATTAAAATAATTTATTGATATGACTAGTGAATTTTTATTGTTTAGTTTTTATCTGTTCTATATATTAATTAATAAAGGCTGTTTGGGTTTTAAGCGACAGAGATTCAAATCAACTAGTTAAAGCAAAAAATAGGAATTTATTGGCCCATATAATTGAGAAGTCTAGAGGTAGTACTAGCCTTCAGACATGGCTAGATTCAGAGGCTCAAATGTTACCTATCTGTCATTTATCACTTCTATACTTCCCTGTATATTTCTCTCTGTTGATCTTTGTACAAACAGGCCTCTCCTTAAGGCCAGGGAAGACAGCAAAGAGAAGATAGAATAAGTCTCTCCAATTTGCTCTATCAGCAATGCCTAGAAGGAATACTCTGGTCTAATTTGGTCTAATACTCTGGTCTAATTTGGAGCACATGCTTAGAATGGGAGGATGGAGGCCATGTGATTTAACAATGCTACCAGGATCCTGGCTTGGATGTGGGGAAGAGCAAGACATTTGGAAGTACAGTTCAACTAAAGAACCAGAGGAAGAAGGAAGGAAAAAGAGAGATGTTAGACAGACAAAAACTATAGCTACAATTGTCCCCTAGGCTTCATAAAGGCATAATTTTGTAATTCTTTTTTTTTTTTTTTTTGTCTTTTTTCGTGTCCGGCAACAGATCGCAACCCTCAGTGTCGCGCCCGTACCGAACCGGGACCGGCAACGGGATCGCAACCCTCGGTGTTGCACCCGCACCTCGCTCAGCCAGTGAGCGGGAACTGGTCTGTATGTGGGATCCGAACCC
Source organism: Galeopterus variegatus (assembly GCF_000696425.1). Taxonomy (NCBI): domain Eukaryota; kingdom Metazoa; phylum Chordata; class Mammalia; order Dermoptera; family Cynocephalidae; genus Galeopterus; species Galeopterus variegatus. The sequence continues at coordinate 98,594 of NW_007731638.1, forward strand.
TCGGCGGGAGTGCCACCGCGCTCCCAAGCGGCGCACCGTAGCAGTGCGCCACCGGGCTGGCCCATAATTTTGTAATTCTAATGAACCTAAGCATAGTTAACTATATATCAAAAGCTTTTTAAAGTATATATTGAACAAATGCAAAAAGATGCAAATTTTTAAAGAAAAAAGTTTATAAGAGCCAAATAATTTTTTAAAAAAATATAATAGGGTTAGTTTAAATAAATCTTACTTTATTCCTAAAAAGGTTTTGCATTTATGTATATAGAAATTTATTGTTAAAAGAGGAAAGGTAATTTAAAACCTTATATATTTGTAAGACAGTATATAAACAAGTCCCTATTTTTGTTTTATAATGCATTTTCTTACCTGCTTACATAGACTCATATGCAATTAAGAAGTAGGAAAGCATATGCAACAAAATGTTATTAATGGCTGGGAAGAGATGTATATAGATTATTTTTTCTTTTTGTCTATTTATATTTTCTTACTTTCCAATTAAATGACATAGAAAACAAAACTCAAATTCTGTACAACTCAAAGTTATATGAATTCAACCCTAGTTACCAGTACTAATCCTTTTCAAACTAACATGATGCTCAGTGGCAACAGGCAGGTGTCAGGCCCCACTAGCTTACATAGTTAACATGGACTAAATGATTCTGTTTGTAAGAGATCTTTGGCCAAAAATCTCAGTGAAGCTGCATTGACCTGCAGAAAATGTTTGGATACCATGTGTTACCAATGTTTCTCAATGTGCGGCTCTTGGGCCACCTATATCATAATTACTTTGAGGAGCTTGTTAAAATGTAGATTCTCTAGTCTCATTCCAGATCTTCTGAATCAGAAATTCGAGGTGGGCTGAAGAACTAACATTTTCAATAAGTTCCCAGGGGATTTTTATGTACATTGAAGCATGAGAACTCCTGTTTCAGATATCATAAGATAGGAACAAGATAAGAATAAAGCGATCGGGCTGCCAAGGGAGACTACTGTACATCGCAGTGCCCTTATATTGCAATCATTACTAACAGCACAGTTCTTTTGTCTAACATTTTGACTGTGAACACTAATCAGAAAATTGTAAAATTGTCATTAAATATTTGAAAAAGAGAGTAATTTTATTACATGTAAGACTAACATTTTTTCCCAGTAGAATACACTCCAAATTTTTAGGGATCAAAATTCATAAAATTCACAAAATTTACATTATAGAAACATTCTAGGATCATATCTATGTTGTTAACAAAACAGTCTTGAAAGTATAGATCTGAAAGAAACAGCACAGGCAAGGAAGGAGGAAGGGAGAAGAAAGAAAAGAAAAATTCATCAGAATTTTGGAAGCACAAAGGACAAGCACTTTTATAATAAAAAAATTCCATCAAGGTTATTTTCTAAATGATTTAATATATAATTTTTTTTTTCCTTTTTGTCTTTTTTCGTGACTGGCAACAGATTGCAACCCTCAGTGTCACGCCCGTACCGGACCGGGACCGGCAACGGGATCGCAACCGTCGGTGTTGCTCCCGCACCTCGCTCAGCCAGTGAGCGGCCGGTCTGTATGTGGGATCCGAACCCTCGGCGGGAGCGCCGCCGCGCTTCCCAAGCGGCGCACTATAGCAGTGCGCCACCGGGCCGGCCCCTAATATATAATTTTAATATACTAAAGTTAAATTTACAAATTAACTTATGAGGAATCTACAATTTTAGGTGTTTCCTATTATCCTAAAATTTTAGTAGAATAATATAAAATGAAGAAATAAATGCAAGGTAAATAATTGACCCTGCTTCAACTCTCTACCTAGCCAATGAGTGTTTGCAAGTACTGTAACAGAAAGCAATGAGTAATAAAGGAAACAATTTAATAAAAATGTTTTATTTAATAGAATAAAATGACTTCAGTTAAATTCTGTAAATCTTTATGATAAAGATACTGAATAACTTTCCATTGGGATGAGCAAAAATCATTATTGTCTGCTATAAGTAATTTTACAGTCTCCGGAAATACAGTGTAAAGGGAAATTCAGCAAAATATAAAAATTGAATTACTTATTCAGTTATTTCTGTCTTTAGTTTCTATGGTGTCCTAATAGTTGAAAGACAACTTTAATATAGGAGACCTGTAGTGTACAGATTTCAGTTATGCAGCACACAGCATATTAAGCGTTAATATGATTGTATTAATTAGGGTTCTTCAGAGAAACAGAACCAATAGGATATGTATACATGTATGTACATATATATGTATGTGTTTGTGTGTATACATGCATACATTTGTTTAATTATTTATTTATTTAAAGGAATTGATTGGCCAGCCACCAAAAACAAACAAAAAAATAAAGGAATTAATTCACATGATTATCGAGGCTGGTGCATCCAAAACCTGCAGGGTGAATTAGTATGCTGGAGACCCAGGAAAGAGCCAGTGTTATAGTTTAAGTCCCAAAACTGTCTGCTGGCAGAATTCTCTCTTGCTAGGAGATCAGTCTTTTGTTCCAGTCAGGCTGTCAACTGATTGGATGAGGCCCACTGACATTACGGAGGACAATAAAATTAACTTTCTCAGTGACCTAAATTGGATTGAATATCTATCAATAATGTTTCTTTACTTTATCCAGAAATTTTCTAGTTGAAAATTTCTGGACAACATCTCAACCCTCTTCTGTCTGGGCAGTTTTCCACTGGCATGTTAATAAAAGCTGGGTCCCATCTCCACCAAAATGGCCAGTTGATTCCTGACAGCTGGAGAATATGACCTAAGAACTATTTATGGGATGCTCCTGCCCAGGATTTTCACCCTGAAATGAATGGCTGAACTGTGTGGCTCCCTCTTTCTACTCATATGTTGAAGCCGTAGCCCCTGGTACTTCAGAATATGATTGTAATTGGAGATGGGACCCTTGAAGAGGTAATTAAATTATAATGGAGTTGTTAAGGGTGGGTCTTAATCCAATGGAGTCCTTCAAAAAGAGATTAGGATACAGACAACAGAGACAGAGGAATGACCCTGTGAGAACACAGCAGTAAAGTGGCCATCTGCAAGACAAGGAGGGAGGCCTTAGAAGAAACCAAACCTGCTGAAACCTTGATCTTGGACCTTCAGCCTCCAGAATTCTAAGAAAATAAATTTCTGTCTACCCAGTCTGTAGTATTTTGTTATGGCAGCCTTAGCAAACTAACACACCTGCCTTCAGGGATCTTACAGTTTTGTAAAGGGAGACATTTATACGTGAATAAATATAAGAAAAAATATAGGTGCTAAAATATAAGTTGCATACAGGATGGTAGAGGATAAATATAGAGAGTTAGGGAAGAGGGGTTAGGAAAATGCCATATAATTTGGGTATTATTTATGTCTTATTTTTAGGTAAGATCTTTTCTTGAACCTCATAAATACTTGTTGTTTACCTTAAGAAGAAACGAAAATGTGTTTGGCTGATTAACCTACTGTCATGAATGAAAAGGAGATCTTTATACAGAATAAAAGCAAACTATCAAGCAACTGATGGGGGAAATAAGCCTCAACATCCTGTTTTTACAGTTTTGTCTGAAAGATGCTTTCAAACATACTAATATACCAACAAATGTAAACATTTATTATGTCAACACAATATAAAACTAACGTCAAACTTTCCCCACAAAGCAAGGTGGCCAAATTATGGCGATACCAGAGCCATCACGAACATTCTGTGGAGAAAGATTGCTACTAGCACAAGTAGGCCAGAGTCCACATTGAAAAGTTTAATGCCCTAGAAAGTATAAAAACTATGTTTTAGAAAAAAAGAGTTAGTAGCACCAAAGAACACTCTCTAAAATTGTGCACACCTACGTAGAAGTTATTGTTTCCGAGATCTGATGAGATCAGGTGTGTTCAGGGTGGTATGGCCGTAGACAGAAGTTATTGTTATATTAAGGAAGGTATGGTAATCTCTGGGAGCACAGTCACAGAAAATTTGGATGAAAAGAAAAATAAGCTCAATTAGAAAAGAGAAAGTAGAAAAGGTCAGTTGGCATAGTCTAACCCCCACTGCTGCTGAGTAATATCTGTTCTGGAATATCAGTGTTCCCTGTCCATGTTCATATGAAAAAGATAACGTGCTTCCAATGAATACCTCAACCTTTCTGTATTAGCCTTAGTACAAATGGGATGAGAGTATATCAGTTTTTCTCTGTTAACTACAAGTCTGAAGTTTCCCAGTTAAACCTGTTGGGCTACGCCCGGGCTGCCAGCCATTTTGGGAAAGTACCTCAGCCATTTTAAACTTGCTTCAGGCTGATTCTGGGAAACCGAAACCTAAGCGGAGAACTCAAAACTTAAAAGAACTAACTTCCAGGGTACGGTGACTCTGCACTTTTTTCCCGCCTGCCCTGTCCTCACCCCTCCTCCCGGGTAGCAGTGTGTCAACTCCCTATTGGATAAGAGCTCCCCCGCCCCTGGTACCTTATAAAAACCCCTGCTTGCTGTAATAAACAGAGTTCCGGCTTTGACCGCTCTCCTGGCTCGGTGTTCTTTCTTTGTCCCCGGGGCCGAAGCGCAGAGGGGATCGGGCCTGCGACACTCATCATCCCGCTCAGCCCCACAAGAGGTTACCGCCGGCTGGTCCGGGGTCCCTTCCTGCCCTGTGTTGTTGGTCCCCGGTGGCGAGGAACCAACAAAACCTATCCAAAGCTTAAGTGCAATTTACTAGAAATTTTGTTTTATATCCCTGATCAGAAAGAATCTAGGATTTACTGGGTTGTATATAAGATATCTGTGTGTTCATGGTATAAGGAAAAATCTCTCAGTGTTTATATCCCTGATCAGAAAGAATCTAGGATTTACTGGGTTGTATATAAGATATCTGTGTGTTCATGGTATAAGGAAAAATCTCTCAGTGTAAGCAGTGCTTTGGCATTATCTTGTCATGAACTGTGAAGCATTTTAGATTTTACTCTTCTTTCAAACTAATAAGTTAATCTGCTACAGTTTCTTGGATACTGGCAGAAGTCATTGAGAGCCCTGGGTCAGAGACAAAGTACTTCATTGTTCACAGCCCAGAAAGCAGCATGAGTATCAGCAGATGTGTGTCAGTTCTTGCCCCCAAGTCCCACAGGGAAAAGGGAATGGACCCAAATGACACCTGCACACTTCGTGGGCTGCATTGCAAAAAAAAAAAAAACCCAGGTCCAACAGCCCAAACTTCTTAAGCAAGCAGTGAACAAGCTGTTCTCCCTTACCCTGATAGTGAGCAGTTACATGATAGTCATGATAATCACCTTGACCTACTACTTGTTGTCTACATGTCTAACTACAGAAACTGCTCAGTTGCAGGAGACAAATAAGGCTTGCAGTCTGGCATACTCAGCAGGGACATTCAGAGTCAAGACAGATCTGCCACTTCTAACCATCCACCCTTCCACATTCTTGGCAGAAACCAAATTTTCACATGAACATGTGACTGTTGACCACTCCAATTAATCTGACTGATGGAGAATTCATTCTGTTTTCTCATACAGCACTTAATTAGGGCACTGGCCTTGATTGTGACTTCCAGAGTTCTGAAATCCCATAAACCACCAGAGTCTACCTAGAAAAAGCCAGGGGCTTTCTCCTTAAGGCTCTCATTTGACCTTTCTGCTTGGTTTGCACCATTAATCCAGGTACAGCTGGATGTATTTATAAGTATGGTTCAGAATCTGCCATCTAGGGCAATTCTATCATCTAGAACAACTCTGGCTAGTGAGTCACATGTGGAGCTGACTGTTTTCTCAGGCTCAGGTGGTATCACTGATCACTTTAGCTAAACTCAGGGACAAATTTCTTACCACCTTTTGTAATTAACTGACTCCCATCTTCAGACAAGCAACCATGCAGTGCATATAAATGAGTCACTTATCATTGTGGAGAGATCCTCCCAGTAACTAAGGGTGGCCCCATTTCAGAGAGATCTCCACAGTCATCTGAGGGCTATGTGATCTATTCTGGGTTCCTTAAACACTTAAAAGTCTCCTAAGACCACACCTAGGGTATAAGTTACTGCGATCATGGAAGCAGAGATATTAATGCCTTGCTTCCTCACAGAGAAGTACAGTCCCGGGGGGGTGAACAGGGTGCCCCTAGGAAGAAACTGTTAATTACAATTGTTGTAAATCCCTGGTGTGACCAACATAAGTCTGAGAGCACAGGTTGTAGTGCCTCCAACACAGGGAGAAAGTCCCTCCACCACAGGGAGAAAGTCCCTCCACCTGGAGGAGAGCTACAATAACCAGGACACTGTCTTTAAGCCCACTTCCTAATACGCAGACTTCAAACTCCTCCCCAATTCCTCCTCATTAACAGGAAATAAAGTAGAGGACCATTTACTTTCCAGTTGCCCATAAAATCTGGTCAACATGTTCCCTACCAATCCCCATGGCCTTCCCTCAAATTCTGCTAGCTGGTCGACAAAGCTCTCATCTTTCCTTTTTCAGATAGCCATGTCTCTGTCAGCATCCTATCCTTATTACCAAAAACTGCCAAGAGATGTGAAGAGTCTGAAATTTAACTATATTTGCAAGATAACAAGCTAGCCAACCACAGTGTCATCATGCTAGTATGACACAAGACTCCTGCATTAAAGACATTTTATTAAAGGATAATTTATCACTCACAGCAACAGCAGTGGCCCGAGTATCAGTATTACCTTTTGTGCTGCCACCCTGAACCCCAATTCCCATGGGCCAACATGAAGAGGGTCACATAATACCCGCACTTGCACTAGATTGCATTACAGGATATGTATTAGTTCATTTTCTATTTCTTATAACAGAATACCTGAAACTGGGTGATTCATAATAAAATGAAATTTATTTATCATAGTTTGAAGGCTGGGAAATCCATGGTCCAGGGGACACACTGGGTGAGGGGTTTCTTGGTGTGGACTTGTTGGAATGAGCAGGACTGAGGCCACATTGGGACCTAAAACCACATAGGCTCTAAAAGATTTTAAAAGGACAGTTTTTTCCTTGGCATGCATTTCTCTGAGTTCCCTCTTTTCCCATGGCTATTTGATATTTTGAATGTTGGTTATGGGGCAAGATGACATTACTTACATAAGTGTAAAGCTGTTTTCCAACCAGCCTGAAGCTGCAAACTTGCCACAAGCCACATACTATCCAGACCCTGAGATAACAGCAAGGGTGGGAGCAGAAACCAGATGGAGCCTTGGTGACACCTCATACCTGGCTCTTTGCATGGAGCCCTTACAGCTCATGTCTCCCCTGATCCTGCTTTTCATTTCCCGCATTCCATTCTCTCAAGCCCCTCTTTAAAAACTTCTCAATAAATCTGAGTTTTTGAGACAGCTTATGTCTAGCCATTCTACTTCTGGTCTACCAGAGATGGGATAGCCTAACATTCCTCCTCGGGTCACCTGTATTCCTAAATAAAAGCTGATTTCCATTTTCACCTGACATTTGACTTTTCAGTGGTTTACTTTTGAAAGAGGGAAGGCAGTGGGACCCACCTAGTAACAGACTCTCCAGAGTCCCATGGTGATGCAGGCAATCACATAACCAGGGTAGGGAGAGAGTGCTTGGTCACTTGACCTCCTTATAAAGCCACCAGTCCACACCCATGATAACCCATTAAACCATTAATAGATTAATCCATTCATAAGAGCATATTTTGCATGATCCATTTACCTCTGAAAGGCCCTACGTTTCAACACTGCCATATTGAGAGTCAAGCTCCCACATGAGCTTTGGAAGGGACAAGCAATCATACCATAGTAGGAGAGGAACCTAGAACTTAGGGAAACTGACTCTTTTTTAATGGGTAGTAAGCATGCCTGTCCTTTGTTCCAGAGGGAGTTATTTTCTCTATCTTCCAAGGCTGTCCACTATACAAATATCCTTGAAAAGATACTTTGGAACAAAGGGCAGTCAGTACCTCTGCTCTCAAGATATTCAGAAACCCATGTCTACTAACAGAAACCTGTAGTTTCTTATTAGAAAATGCCACTAATTCATATTTTGCATTAATTAGGTTTGTATTCACCTGCATAAAACAAAATCCTAAATGTGTTTAACTAAATGTGTTTTTTGTTTGTTTCTTTTGTTTTTTTTCCCTGTACATAATCAGATGTTTACAGGTGTACAGTGAGGTCTGGTACAGCTATAAATGAGGTCATCGAGGATCCAGGTCCCTATCCTTCTCCACACTCCTCAGTCATTTGGCCTTCCATCTCAGGGTCAAAACACACGTACTCTACTTCCATTTGTACAGTTCTGGTATAAGGTGAAGAGGAATGATCAGACTTAAAGGAAGGTTAAAAATATTGAGATCGGAAAGAGGAAGAATTAAGATACACATGTAAGGTGATTAGGAGACACTAAGAAGCTGATTTTCCCAGTCAATATGAGTATAGGAATTTATTAGGAATTGTATACAAGTAGGTGGATTAGATCAAAGTGATAGTATGTCTTGAATGTCACGGTCAAAGCATTAATCAAATAACAAGCTAACAGGAATGCCTTGAAAGGTTTAATGCAATTGAGTAATTTAGTAGATAAACTATGGTTCAAAAATACATTTTTAATGTAAATGGATAATCTGAAATTTTGTTACACAAATGCACAGTTCAAATAACATTATAATCTTTCAGTCTGGTGTTGCTGTTCAGGTTTATGAGTTATAGCTTGTAGCACTGTGTAAAAACAGGCACCATGCTTACAAGATCAGAATTCAGCTTGCGACTGTTATAGTTTGTTACAACACCCTAGTGTGCCACTATACTTTTCTACCTTCCGTATTACCATATGGAATTGCTACATAGAATTTAACACCAAGAAATCTAAATTTCCTTAGAGTAGAAATGAGCTTATATAAATAACTTTCATAGCAACTAAAAATTAAAGTATCTGCTGCAGTCGTCAGCACAATCTTTAACTGTGCATTCTATGAACTATCCATTCTCTCAACTTGTTTCTTTCTACTGCGTATTGTCTAAAAGGCCCTATTTTAAAAGTTCAATAAGGACTAATTAGAATATGGTAAATGAAGTTTGAAGCTTGTCAATGGGTTTCAATAACTGATTCTACTTTTAGCTCTGATTATCTAAAGTTCATCATAGATATTTAGGGACATAATTCTCCCGGCCAGCTCTTATCACTGGGAAAAACTCCTTCTCCCTCCCCTTACTGGCCAGTTGCCAAAAAACCCAAACAAAAACAAAAAACAAATAAACTTCTCCAATGCAGTTTCTAAGGGTAAAATAATTTGCTTCTATTAGTTTAAAATTGTTAAATAATGAATAACAAGTTCCTCAGGCAATCAAAAGATACATCCAGGCTCTTCTCACAAGTTCAAGGCTAAGTCCTGTGAATGCAAACAATAATAATCATCATTATTACCACTGTAATAACAGTAATAATAATAATCCCCTATATTCATATAGTTCTTTGTTTTAAAACTATTCCATATTAATTTTCTTATTTGAACTTCTCAATATTCATACAAGAAATTACTCTCCAAGTAATACTGCCCTATCTTACAGATAAGGCAATTCAGACAAGAAAAAGTTTAAGTGACTTGCCAGAAGTCACAGGCACTAGAGAAACAATTATGTGCAAGACAGACATGGTCCCTCCTCTTATGAAACTCTATTCCAGAGAGACATTCAGACAAGTTGTGGGCAACTGTAAGGCAGTAAGTGTTGAGCTAGAGCGGGGTACAAGCCACTATCACCCGACCTGGGGAGAAGGGGTCAGGGAAGTCTTCCTTAGGAAAATAAAGTCTTATTTCAGACTTCCTTGTATTGACTTTGGGGAAGAACATTAGTTTCTACTAAATTAACCTGTTCTGTTCTCAGAATCCTCCAAGTTGATTTTGGACTTGATAGAGCAAAACTTAGTCAATACCATGTAGTTAACTTTACTTCTAGGCCAATGTTTCTACCACTGTGGTTCCTGTACCAACTGCAGTCACCTGGAGTCTTGTTAAAAATACAGATGGTGTTGGGGGTGCGGGAATTGGCACGGGCCAACCTGGACTGATTTTTTTCTAAATCTCTTGGGGGTGGGTCCAGGAAATTGCTGCTTTAACCATTAACAGCCTTGGAGGTTTTGAAGTCAAATAGCAAATTAAAAAGGATATTTTTGGTAGTGGCTCTAAATGGTTTCTGCTTCATTATGCCGCCCCCCGGCCCCCGCCCCCTACATTTTCTTTTGATGGGGGTGTGGGGGTGTGGTCATTTGGGGGGAACTGCAAATGATATAGTTGAGATAAGAGTGTTACATTACACACTGTCAGCCCCACCCCTCACCCGCAAGGTGTCTGGCTTATGGTAAGTGCTTGATAAATGGTGACTTATTGAACACAGGGACATAGGTATTTATATGCTTCTGTTTTGAAAGTCCTTTCTCTTAGCTTCCTGCTCCAATCTTCCAATATCTAGCCAGCAATAGAAGCAATATAGTGTCATAGCTAGGGTGCATGGAGTTTAGAGAGAGATTTGAATTCAACCCCCACTGATCATCCGTTAGTAATTGATAGGACCAAGTTCCTTAATCTGATCCCATCTATAAAGAAGGAATAAAAATAGTACTTACATCCCAGCGTTGCTGGGAGCCTTAAATAAGTATTTATTCTAAATAGATATCAATGAAATAGATTACGAGTATAAATGCAAATACTTAGAGCCGTGCCTAATACATAAATGAGTCCTATAAATTCTTATTCAAACCCAGGCAGCACACTTTCCCCCCTTAACAGGTTAGTACTTGCAGAGCAATTATCAGCAAAAAAAGACTAAATGGAACAACCGAGAAAAAGAGGCAACCTCGCATTGGGGCAGTGGGCCGCAGCCGGGCGGTCTCGGGGACCGGAAAGGGCGTGAGGGTGGGCTCGCACGGTACTGTTCGTGGCACGTGGTCGAGCCCGGCGGGAGCTTCGCGACAGTGGGGGAGGGGAACGCGTAGGACGAGGCAGAGGGGTCCAGACGGCCAAGGCTACGGTTGAGGAGGCGCCGACTGCGCAGGCTCGGGATAGATGCAACCACTGTGCAAAGATCCGGGGGGGGAGTGTCAACCAGGCTCCACGCTCCCTTTAACTACTTGGCGGAGCGAAAAACTTGCCTTTTTTCTCATTTTAAGACTGTGTATGACGCCGCCCTCCGTTTGTTTTTTATCATTAGAGAGACTCGCATCCCAAGCGCCAAGCGGCCTCTTTCTCTAGTCATGCCCCTTCCTCCCCCGTGGAGGTGACAGTGGGCGCGCCCCACCTCCCCTCGGCCTCCGGAGGTGGTTTGGCGGCCCCCTCCCCCTCCCCAGTGTCGCGAGTTGGCGCCGCTGCCACCCCCAGCTCCGCGCTTGCGGCCCTTCGGCCGGGCGGTACCGAGCCCTCTCGGCGCTCCCCTCCTGCCCTCCCTCCGACCTGCCCTTCCCCGCGGAACTGCTACCCCCACCTTCCCCCCGTCCCCTTCCTCTCCCCGCCAAGTCGCGGCGGCAGCAGCAGCAGCAGCAGGAGGAGGAGCCGGAGCCGGGAGGCGGCGGTGGCCGGGGAGCCCATGGCGTACAGTCAAGGAGGCGGCAAGAAGAAAGTCTGTTACTACTACGACGGTGAGAGCCCGGGCCGGCGGCAGGGTGGGCAGGAGGGCTGGGCGGCCCGGCTCCGCGGCCGCCGTCGCGAGTGGGCGCCGGTGCTGAGGGATGGGAAGGAGGAGGGACCGACGTTTGGCCGCATCTTAACCCATTCCCGTCCCGACACGGTCAGTGGGAGACCTTCCTTCCGATCGGCTCCCGCCGACTCTGCGGGCGGGAATCGGGAGTCGCCGCCCTTGCCTCCTGCTTCTCTGTCTCCGGCCGCGCGGTCCGCCGCCACGACCGTGGTGCCCTCCGGGGACGACGTCAGCCTACCCGACGAGGGGGTATGGGGGCAGCCCTCCCTCCCGCCTCTCCCGCCTGCCACTCGTGGCAGCGCAGGTTCGGGGGTGCTCTGAGCCTGCCTCCGGCACCCGATTCCTACCCCCTGAGACAAAATTTTCCCCCCGGCCCTGCCTCTACACAAAGCCCCGAGGCCGCGGGAGCTCCGCCCTCCAGCCCCTCCGCTCCCCCATCCCCGCAGGCTCCCCTCCCCTCGGCCTAGGTCTTTCTGAGTGTCTTGGGTCTTTCTGAGTGTCTTCTTTCTCCTCTTCCAGCCTCACCCCGGCTCCCTGGAGCTGGGTCGGGGCTGGGCAGTAGTTGTGAGGGCGGCGGCCTTGGTCCGGCGGTGGCGCCCTCACCCCCGTGTTTTGCGTGGGCTCCATCTCTCCCCTTTGTTCGCTGGGCGCTTTGAGCGCCACTTCCTCAGGATTCAAATGGAAGGGCTTCGCTTCCTCAATAACAATTAGGGTTTTGGAGTTTGAGGTAGGTAGTCTTCGCGGGAAATAGGAGGTGGAAGGGAAACGTGGATCTGTTGCTGCTTGTGCTGTAGATCAGACTCGCTGGGTCCTGGCTTGCCTCTGGGAGGTGGTTACCACCCACTTCTTTGTTGCTCTTTGTTCGATCAGGAAATAGACCCTGGTTTGCAAGTTTAGGAGAGCGTTGGCATTTTGCTTGTGAAGGCTCTTCCTAGGTGGTGGGAGTCCTGGTGTAGGAAAACTTTGAGGACTAGTGCAGGAGTACTAAATATTCTCATCAGGTAAGCGTGAACCCACAGTGACAGTGAATTACAAAAGTCAGATGACTTAATCTTAAGAGTTTTCTAATTTAGAGTATGAGCAGTAACATTAAATGTGTGAATCCTTTTTCCTGTGCCAGTCTAAATTATACTCAATGGAGTAGTAACCTGTTTTACAGATTTCACGAAGACTTTAACTTCGTAAATAGTTTCTAGTAGGTTGCTCTTGAGAAAAGGAATTCCAGAATTTAGCAAAGAAGATAGGCGCGATGACCTGAAAGTCCTATCTGATTTGTATGAAGTAATACATATTTTGGAAGCTGTTTCCTACATTTGACGTATTGTGAATCACAATATCTTAGGTGGATAAGACCCTAGAGGACTAGGTCAAAATAAATCTGACTTCAACATGAAAATAGCTGTATTATTTCTTCTCAGCAAGGATTAGCCTTTATTGCCTTTTTATATAAAATAACTACCTGTGTCATTTATGGAAAAATCTCAAATCTAATAAAAGAAATCTAAATTGTCTGATCTGTGATAGCTAGGACAAAATAGTAACCGCCCTATTTAAAGCATTTTTTTTAAGAGGACCACGTATATGTGTTTTATAAATTGATTTGAAATTATGCCATCGTGGAGGGGTGGAGATGGGAGTACATTTTAATTTTAACATGAATTAGATCGTATAATTTTGGTTATAGGCAAAACCCTTGCCTTGCATTCCCTGATCTAATTGGAAAGGAAATAACCCTTCGTGTGAGCTAATATTTAAAATTATATTGTTTCTAAGGTTTGGAGATTCGTTCTTGTCAGGACTTGGGGTTAGAGGGGAAATTTTTAACAGTTGGGGAAACTGGTGCTAAGGCTCTTCTTGCAGCTGTCAGTTGATGTTGGCAGTGATGGGCCCTGATGGAGTAAGCTGCTTGTCTTGTCACCAGGCTTGAACTGTGGAATCAGGAGGTACACTTGAGTAGCGCTTTTCTGAACAGCTGTTTGTTCATGGGTCCATTTATGATGAGCCTTTGTTGAGGGAGTGGAGGCAGGCACTGGTCCTGGGGCAAGATGCAGGCTTGATAGGTGGAGTGGAAATACCAAGAATCTCATGGTATTAGAGAAACTTAATACTTCATTATAGCCCATTCAGACTGCTTTACCTGATGGCCAACAAGCAGGTGTATAAATGACAGTTTGGAAATCTCTAGTGGGTTATCTGTCTTTTGTCTGTGGCTCTTATTTAACTTGTTTTTAAATGGAGGTTTTAGTTGCTTACATTTTGAATATTCTTTGGGTTTTTGTGGGAGGGGGCTAATAAAATATTTTGCAGAGATTATTAAGTTCATATAGGTATCATTATACTAATTATGTGATAGCTGCTAAACTCTACACCATTAATTCCAACAATTTACATTTTTATTACCAAAAAACCCTGCTTTGTCAGCTTATGAAAGTAGCGATGATAATTTTTTTTTTTCCAGTTGTGATAAGAGAGGGTGCAAATAAAGCAGCTTCTGCACCAAAGAATTGTAGGACTCTCGGGTATACAACACAGATTGGATCAGGAGTGGGGTATCAGTAGTAATAGGGCCTGAATAATCTGCTAGCCTAAATCACCTCGTTTTAACTTGTTGGTAAAGGAAGTAGAGAGAAGAAAAGGAGGAAAGGAGTGAAGTAGCAAATTTTATAACCATGGGAATCCTACCTTTAGGCTTACTGGGGCCATTAGGTATACCATAAGACTCTTGGCCACACAAGATACAATGTCTACCTTTGAGGCTGTGTGAGATTTTCCTATGCTTGAATCCTCTTCCCCCAATCTCAATGAAAAGGCCTTCTAAAGATATGTGTATTTGTATTAGTCCGTTAATGTTGCTTATAACAAAATACACATAACTGGATGATTAATAAAGAAAATTAAATTTAGTGCTTATGGTTTCAGAGGCTGGGAAGTCCAGAATTCAGGGAACACAGCTGGTGAAGGCCTTGCCTTGGTGGTGGCGACAGTGACCCAGGTGTCTCACATTGCAAAAATCTCGGAGCAGAGAGACAGACAGACTCTTCTTGCTTCCCTTTTAAAGCCTGCAGAACTGTACCCCTCAGCACCAATATTAATTCATTCACTATGGCATGGTACTGCAATCTAATCACTTCTTCAAGTCCCCACCTTACAATGACCATAATAGGGTTCCCCACCCTGTTAACATTGTTACTTGGGGGTCAAGTTTTGGAGAGACACTTAATCCAAGACTATTGTCAGATTCTCTTAAACTTTATTTATAACAGCAGTGCCAAAGTCTTTTGCTAGATAGCCTTTAATACAAGTGCATGGGTTCTTAGCTATATTATAAATCTGTTATCCTTGAAACAGGTAATCATTTCTTTGGGGCATATCAGAGTGTGGAATTCACTTGTACTTTTGTCTCTCTCCCCACTAGAATATAAGCTTCATGAGGTCAGAGAGTCTGCTTTGCTTATGTTTATAACTATCAAAATTTAAAGAACTTAAATGGTTTATGAACTATTGATGAATAAATGATTAATTCCTTATGTTTTTATAGATAGAGCACTTTCATATAACATTCTTTCTTATTCTTACAACCACTTACATACAGGTAGAATAGGTGGCATTGTGTCTATATTATAGGTGAAAACAGATTAGTATTCGTGTTTGACCCAATCCACCACTTTTTCTTATTCACATTGACTCTAGTTTTAATGTCCAAGGAGGGGTCAGCACCTGGAATCTAAAGATTTTTCTTTTTTCGTTTTTATAGGGTTTTCTCTACTACCAAAAAAATAAAGGATTAGTAATTATTTTGTTTCCTTAATAAAAACTTTAAATGCTTCTGTTGACAAATCCTTAAAGGAAAACAGTTGAAGGCGAGGGTGGGGGTGGGGGTGGGGAGATGGAACGGTGGGTAATTTCTTAGAGAATGTCAAATAACATTGAAACATGAATGGGATCATATTTTAAAGTTCAAATTTAAGGGTTTTGTCTGTACTGATTAATAAAGCTTACTCTTTTTCAATAGCAGTCTGCTTAAACTTGTTCATGAAGTCAGCTATGGGTTCAAAAATATCAGATGGGCTTAAAGTGCCTCCTGTGTGCCAATCAGACAAAAGATTTAAGTCCTAAAGACTGTATATTAAAGAGTTAAGAGAGGGGACCTTTGATAGTATAATCAGACAAGGGAAGGCCTTAAGGAAGAGAGAATTAAGAGTTTCCTAGTTAAGACATTGCAAACTGCAAAGGCCAGGTATAGTTAGAACAGACATGGGAGAACTATGTGGTGCTGGGCTGGATAGAAAGGCTGAGACCACATAAGACTTTGTAGTAAGGAGTCTGACTTTATTCAGAGAGTGAAAAAGCCATTGAAGTTTTTTTAGGTAGAAGAGCATTCTCTTAAAGAATTGATAAGGAGTGGTAGAATGTAGGCTGGAAGCAAGAATTGAATGCATATTGGTCTACATAAAATGTAATGGTTGCCTTTTAGATAGAAATGGACATATTTAAGAGGGGTTTGGGGAGTAAAACCAATAGAACTTGATTGATTAGAAATGGAGTTCTAGCTTCAGAGGAGTTGGTAAAGATTAAAGGATAACTACTAAATTTCTGGATTGAGCAGTTAGGTGGGGCATGGTACCACTCACTGAGATTGGGGAGACTAATATTTTGAACATCTTATATTTGAGATCCTTACTGAGCGCAAATGAAAATACTGAGAAGAGAGTCAGCTCTGCTAGTCTGGAGCCCAGGGAGGAGAGACTAGACATAGAAGTTTGTGATTCCTCGGCTTATAGCTGGCAGAGTACAATATTGAGACCACAAAAGAGACAGTGTAGATAGACAACAGGACTCAGGATTCATTCCTGAGTAAAGAGGATTTAGGGAAGAACTCTAATTTACTGAAGTACTCAAGCACCTAGAACAAGTGCCTGGCACACGGTAGGCTCTTGATTTGTTAAATGAATGAATGAATTTGGAAAAAACCCCTGAAATTTAAAGGTTGTTGGAGGAGTGGCCATGGTGCAGGAGTAAAATCCAGAAGAATGGTATTATGGAAGCCAACACTCAAAACATTTGAAGGAGGAGTGACCAGTTGTGTTAAAAAGCTGCTAGTAGACTAGGTAGTCTGTGGAAGACCAAAAAAACCCCCCCAAAACGATAGCTTTTTCTTGCCTTTTTTCTTTTTTCCTGAATCTTTTTTATAGTCAACTCATCTTTAGAGGTAAAGGTATATTTCTCAGTCCTGAAATCCAAAATGACCTGAAAATTTTAAAAAAAGTTTGTAGGGCCAAGCCCGTGGTGCACTCGGGAGAGTGCGGCGCTGGGAGCGCAGCAGCGCTCCCGCCATGGGTTCGGATCCTATATAGGGATGGCCGGTGCGCTCACTGGCTGAGCGTGGTGTGGCCGGTCTCAAAAAGGACCAAAAAAAAAAAAATTGTAACTCATTTGCAATCAAAAGCTTAACCTGAATTAATGTGGGGCTATTTATGATCTTTATTCCACTTATTATGAATATTCACACTTTTTTTGCTGCAGAATATTGTTTGATTATAGAATGTTTCCCAGACTGCAGGATATTACATAATATATGGCAGATGTACCATATTACCTTTACAAAATCTGAAAAAGTCTAAAATTTGAAATTTACCTAGTTTAAGACTTTGTATAAGAGATTGTGGACTTTAGCAGTAACTTCCATGCTCAAAGCTTCTTGAAGAGTGAGCAGTTACTAAAATTTTGCAGATAATTTTTATGATAAGTTTTTCACATTGACAAAGTTTGTTGTGTTCAAGGAACCACCTTGAGATAATTTTTCTGGATGTTTCCTTCATTGGTAAAGTATTTTTAAGTAGTTTGATGAAAAGCAGTATAACATTTAAATTGCCCAAATTACATTACCGACCATTTAAATAAGAAAAATTAAAACTGTAGGTTCTCAAAACTAAGAGATTTTATCTTTAGTAAAAAATGGATCTGTCTAGAGAATTGTGAGATATGGGATTAAGCAGGAATCCCTTTACATTTTGGAGGAATTCTTGACAAGCCAAATAACTATCTGTAGCTTGGCCGCCCTTGTAGATGTGTTGTTTAAGTTGCATGCATGCTCTTGGTGGGACTGGGGCTGCTGAATTGTAGCAGAGAAACTTGTTGAAAGCTATGTGTATTTATATAAAATTTGAGGACCCTGTTAGTTAAAAAATAAATTACTTTGATTAATCAGGTAGTTAGTTTCTTGTGTTCATTTTCTTTAAAATAACAAAGAGTCTAAGCCTTTATTAAAAGTATTTGTATTGCATGGGATGTCCTTTTCTTGTCAGCCTTTCACCTACCATTTCCTTATAGTGAGATTAAGTGCCATTGCTCTCCTCCTACTACAGGGCATTGGCTGTGAGCTGCCCTGCCTGAGTCTGAATCTAGCACCTCTACTTGGTAGCTGTGTGACTTTGGCAATATTACCTGACTTATTTGCATCTCACCCTTCACTGTCAAGAAGTAAGATTAATAGAGATAATACCTTACATCTTAGTGTTGTTGAAAAGATAAAGTGATAATACATGTGAAGTGCTTAGAATAGTGCCTTCTCGTATATACTTCATAAATGTTAATTACTGCTGTCATTTTTTTCTAATGCATTAGCTGAGAAATTGCCACATGGTCCCCTTTCTATAGATTATTGGGGCCTATGGCTTTCCAATGGATTTTCTGTATGCGCATAACTAGAATATAGATGTCCATCTGTAACTGTGAGTTACGTATCCATGGATTCAACCAACCATGGATTGAAAATATTCATGAAAAAAAATTGTATCTGTCCTGAACAAAGACTCTTGTCATTATTCCCTGAACAATACAGTATAACTATTTATATAGCATTTACATTGTGTTAGGTATTAAATGTAATCTAGAGATGATTTAAAGTATATGGGAGGATATGCTTAGGTTATATGCAAATACTACATCATTTTAAATCAGGGACTTGAGCATCCACAGATTTTAATATCCTCAGGAATTCCTGGAACGAATCCTCCATGGATACAGAGGAATGACTGTGTTTGATCTTAAGATGTGGTAGTCATTGAGACATTTCATCTTGGTAATTCTTACACAGAGGCAGATGGAAGTTTTGTAAGACTACACTTTATTTTTACTCTGATGATCTGCTTTGATAATTATGATAACTTAGAAATACCTTCCTTGCATTAACTTAGGTGCGTGATGCTTTGTATCTCTAGTGGGTTTTCCATATTTAAGAATTCAGTGAACTAGGCTGCTTTCAAGGAATTGTTATCATGTAGGTGTTGCTTTGCCTCACACAGGGCACCATTTTGTTGCACTCCTTTGCCCTCACATGGATTTGCCACCTCTCTCCCCTGGGTGATGGAGATGCAAAGGGATTACTCAAAGCCCATTTCCTCTGAGCAGTGAGACACCCCAAAGGGGTTAACTTCCTGGAACCCTCAAGAGAGAGGCATTCCTCCTTTGGAAAATTAACACTGAGCTGGGGTTCTGTCTCGGTATTTATTCTCCAGACCAGAAAGTTACAGAAAAAGAACATGGGTGGAGGTATGGCTAAGTATAGTTTAACAATAGAAGCTGGTAAAATCAGTGAAATAACAAAGTGACATTCCATAATGCAGTTTGCAAAAGGTTAAGTCAGTCCACCAACAAAAGCTTGTTCTTAGCAAATACTGTGTTTTCCTACAGCAGTTTCCTCAGTATTTTTACATAACAATAAAGAATCTTTCTTAACATATTAATCAGTAGGTTAACCTGCTCTCAAGGTCCTTGAGAGCCAGCAAATTTGCTGTGTTACAATTATATATCCACAACAGAGACTTTAGCCTGGGTAAAGTTTCTTGTCTTTTGCAAACTTAACACTTCTATATGTAATTTTAAAAGGTTAGGTTAAACCTGAAACTACAGGGCTTTGGAAACTAGGCCCTGTGAAATACATTTGCTTTATAAATGTTAGTATACTCCACATGTAGGGCCAGAGCTTTATCCTTTCTTGATAGGTAGTTTGTTTTCTGCATTCATAGCCTTTCAATTTTGAAACATGCAGAGAAATGTCAAATAATGCCATAACCCTGCTTTGCTACTTGTCCATATTGTTTCCTCAGTTTTGTTGTTGGTGCCTGCATTTAAAAAGGTGGCCTTCCCTTTAAATGACCATGTGCATATGAATTGTTTTCAGAAGAGAGCTTGTGTTGAAAATGACATTAAGTAAATTAGAGGTATGATACCAGCAAAATCAGGTATCTGTATTATTAAAAGCATGGATTTTATAAAGGTGAATGTTCATCCTGGACTATTATCAAATATATGGGAGAGAGAACAAAAGTTTTGAGGTTCTTGGTTTCCATTAAACATACCCCCCAAAAAGGTATTTATTTAGGGAGGATTTTGAAATATTTATTGATCCTGAAGGTGGGTAAATGGCATTTTTTATCACAGCTTTTATTACATGAACCTATGGTGAAGTGATAGGCTTCAAGGTAGTAAAATCAGCTTGACTGTCCTATCAAAATTTTGGAATTGTTTATTTAAACACTAGAATCAGTGCTGAAAGTAATTTCTAATTTGAAAAAGACTGTTGTAAACGATGCCTGTTACATTAGAAAAACACCGTATATTTAAGAGGCTTTTTTATTGTCAAATTTTACTATAAGAAACACTGGAACTTTACTTGAAAGTATTGATCTTATTGAAATTTGGTTGACAAAAATCTGTGATTTTGGCATTATTTGCTTATTTTAAAGTAAATCCTATGCCTAAATCTTAAGATATTGGGATATATAATGTCAATAAAAAAGATAGGCTATATGAATTTTAACTTTTTAGTCATAAAGAATGAGACAATATCCTCATTACCTTGAAAAATGTCATGAATATGTTTTAGCAGAGCAAGATTTTGTTTAGCACCTAAATTTCAGTTACCAAAATGTCCCTGATAGACTGTGATATGGACACAGAACGTTTTAAACCCCATAATACCAGTTAAAGAGGATTTTTGAGATTTCAATAAATCATCTAAGAGGCAATGTTTGCTGAAAAATTTTAAAATCATATCAGTAAAACTCAGAATTTAACTTATGTGAATTTGCCAGAGAATACTAAAAACAGGTATCACTTTAAGGAACAAAAACTATTTTAAAAATTGGGGGGAACTAAAAATCAGAAAAGATTACTTTCCTTAATTTACAAAATAAACATAATTTAATAATGGAGTCATCAGCATGTGAAAGTATGCATAGTATATTGGTTTTCTAATATAGTTTAAAAGTTTAAAAATAAATCTAACATTATTTGAGATTTTAGGTAAATCTTAGATTGTAAATGACTTCTACTGTTGGACATGCATAAATTCAGATCATTTATGGAGATTCTCTTGTCTGTATTGTTTAGTTTGTCTTTTCTGTTTTAGGTGATATTGGAAATTACTATTATGGACAGGGTCATCCCATGAAACCTCATAGAATCCGCATGACCCATAACTTGCTGTTAAATTATGGATTATACAGAAAAATGGAAATATATGTGAGTACACCTTTTGGTCAGTATTCAGAACTGATTTTTCTTTCTTTTTTTTTTTTTTTTTTAACTATGACTTTGAAGCTATGTTTATTCCCTTTTGGAGGGCATTTAGAAGATTAAAAGTTCTGGAAGAAAACAGAAACTCCTCTTTTTTGTTTTATTCTTCTGAGAAAACAGAGTGTGGGAGCTGTAGCTTTGTTTTTCCCTCTTTAACCATTTTTTAAAAGTTTCAGCTGGGGTTGGCTGATTACTTGTTGGTTAAAGTGCAGTGTTATAACGTCAAGGTTAAGAGTTCAGACCCACATTGGCTAGTCGCCAAAAAGAAACAAACAAAAACAGTTTCTCCTACCAGGGGCTTTCACATTTCTGGAGAAAAACTCAGTCTAGCATATTAAATACAGTCAAGTGCTGCCTAATGATGTTTTGATCAACAACATACTGCATATATTGTGGTGGTCACAAGATTATAATGGAACTGAAAAATTCCTATTGCCTAATGACATTGTAACATAGTAAGGTTGTAGTGCAACACATTACATGTTTCTGATGATGCTGGTGTAAACAAACCTACTGCAGAATCTGTTGAAGAGTGCCTAGCTTACCCATAGGGTGACCCTCCCAAAGGTAGATCAAACCTTTAAGATAGAAAGCCAAGCATTTGACGTATCAGGTCTGACTCCAAGTGATAGGGCTGTCATCTACTTCAGAATTCTTGCATTTTTAAATGGTTCTCATTCATCCTCATAGCAAAACAATAGTTAATAACAGTCAGCTAACACTCAATGAGTGTTTCTTGAATGCTAGGCACAATCTTACCTGTAACTTAATTTTTATAACTTGTGGGGGTTGTATGATTCTAATCCCCATTTCACAGATTAGGAAAGTGAGGCACAGAGAGACTTAGTCACATAGTTAGAGGTCCTATGCTCATGCAGCTTAGTGGCCAGTGTAGACAATACGAAAATTCATTGCTGTTCTATTTTATAATGTACTTTGACACAAGGATAAAATCGTCTGACACATTTCTTAGAGTAGATCCCCATCGTTAAATGGTGTTTGACTGTATTTTTGTTAGAATAATTGTTGACCTGCTTATGCTGCTGAAAAGAGTTGACCTGGGACTATTGCAAAAGAATTATGCAGAAAATAAAACAAAAGAAAAAAATTAAAATTAAAAAAATAATTATGCAGAAATTAATCCTACAGATATTTATTGGGCATATAATATATATGGAATACTGTGTCAGTGGCTAAGCAGAGTACAAATAACGTGTAAAAAACAACAGCTGCCTTAAATGTTTTTGTAAATAAAGATGAGGGTCTATATAAACAAATATAGGACACAACAATTCCTATCTGGGGAGAAAAGAAAGACCTGAAGCAGTTAAAAGTGTTAGGCATTGTTAGGAATGTGAGAGTTATTTTCTTTCATATACAGACATTTAGAGAAGAGGAGGTGTTGGGTAAGACTCAGTCTGTGGAAGCCTTGTGGAAAGAATGTGTCATATATGAAACTGAACTCTTTGGAATAAAGAACATTAGGATAAGCAAAGGAAAAGGAAGAGAGGTCATGAACAAAGACATGGAATTGAGAATAAGTCTCTTTCTGGGAGGTGGTTGACGAAATCACTGGATATAGAGCAGAAGGTTTATAATGGAGAGAGAAAATAAACTCTATTATACTCTTTCCATTATAAACCTTCTGCTCTATATCCAGTGATTTCATCAACCACCTCCCAGAAAGAGAGAGTTTATGACATGGATTTGACTTTATACAGGTTGACAAGTTTCCACTAGAATATAAGGAGTGATTAATTCATAGTTGATATTAATACCTGTCTGATGCTTTTCAAGGAGTTTGAATTAGCTTTGTAATTGATTACTGTTTCCTAAAGCACACATGTATAAATTTGGATTTGTTTTGGAATTTTTCTGTTTTGTTCTGGTGGACCTAGTTCTTTTGAGGGGACTGTTAGGGGAAACTGTATATTTTGTTTGATAATTCTGATAAAATCAGTTTTAATTTCCTAATTATGACACTTATGTTTCTTTACAGAGGCCCCATAAAGCCACTGCTGAAGAAATGACAAAATACCACAGTGATGAGTATATCAAATTTCTACGGTCAATAAGACCAGATAACATGTCTGAGTATAGTAAGCAGATGCAGAGATGTACGTTTCTATGTGAAAAGTATATTTTAGTATTGTTAAGTATAACTGTTTTTTAGTAGCTTATAATTCAAGTTATCCAAATCTGGGTATTTTTCCTGTTGGTCTAAAATGGTATCATAATTATTATTTATTGATTGACTTGAAAAGTCAATAAATATTAAAACTACTTAAATACTAAAACTACTTAATAAATACTAAAACTACTTAATAAATACTAAAACTACTAAAAAAATACTAAAACTAAGAAAAAACCAAATATTTCT
The DNA here is from genome assembly GCF_000696425.1 of Galeopterus variegatus. Lineage (NCBI taxonomy): Eukaryota > Metazoa > Chordata > Mammalia > Dermoptera > Cynocephalidae > Galeopterus > Galeopterus variegatus. Next base: position 122,189 of record NW_007731638.1, read on the forward strand.
GAAGCTTATTAGTCTACCAAACTACTTTTTGAATGTTCCTCTACTCTTTATTTTTAGGATAATTATCATCCCATGATAATTTTGGGATGATGGATATTGTCCTTGCTTCAAAAAAAAAAAAAAAAAAGAAAATTATACTTTGATTAGCCTTAGCTTGGTGTATACCCCTTGTCTTCTATTTGTATGACTTAGTTAAACTGGACTGTAACATATATAATCTGTTTCTTCCCTTTGTTGGGATATTAGTGAGGCTTTTGATTCTCTTCTACATTCATGTTCTCTTTTACATGTTAAAAGTATTTCATTATTAGAGATTGGTAACAAATTGGCTTAAAGGTAGAGTGTAGAATATCATCGTAAAATGATTGGAACAGTGTCCTTTAAAGCTTGATTTTGGAATTAATTCTCATCACTGTTTTTATTGATGGACTTCAATGATGATATAATACTAAATTAAGTGTAGTTGCCAGACATCTCACATATTTATAGAACCTCATACCCATTTCCACCATAGATTATCTCATTTGATCAGTAAAATGCTATGATATAAAGAGAACATATATTATTTATTCTTGTTTTCTCAATGGGGATTCAGACCTATATTAAAAAGAGTCATAGGTAACCCTTGGACAAATGATTAGCAGGACTGATTTAAAACCTATGTAATATTGAGTTGTATTAAGATATTATCATATTTGAGCAGTAAGAAACTAAGATTTATTCTTTACAGTGCTTGTAACTTAAGAGTGTGCAAAGCTATATCGATCAATGACTCTTACTCTTAAAGAGGTTATAGTTTGCGGCACAAGGAGGGACTGAGAATGGGTTATACACATCTACTAGATCCCCTTTATTCTGTCATTACTAAGGAACTAAGAATGTTATGGTGTGTCATGTATCTGTATGTGTTGTTTCATTGTTTTAAGTATACCTTTCTTCTATGTCATGGCTCCCATGAACCGTTTTAATTCTTAACATTTTTCAAGATCAAGGCTAACCATAGGTATAGGCAACTAGCTATTAAATCTTTTTAGTGCCCACTAAAAGACTTGTGAAGTTATGGATATTATGTGTATTTAAGGAATTTTGAAGAAAGTGAATCATAAAGCAATTGAAGTTACTTGTATTTTAGATCTTGATTGTATATTTAAGGAGAAATCCTCAGAAATTTTAAGCCTGTGTTTTAATGAAATGAAAACTGATACCTTTTGTACTTTAACATCTGTTGAGTTCCTGTTAATAAAGCAGAGATATTCCACAAATAATTCGGATAAGATTTGTTGGTGATATCACAGATAACATTGTAATGACCATGGATAAAATAATAAATTACGTTTTTAAATTGCAAATCTTATGTTACTGCTGTGAAGTGTACGTTTTATGATTGCATTAAACAGAAAAAGTATTTATAGGAAATCATTTTTCTAAGACAGAGCTTTCAATAATTTACAGAATGGGTTGAAATTAATGCAATTTATTTTCCACAGTTAATGTTGGAGAAGATTGTCCAGTGTTTGATGGACTCTTTGAGTTTTGTCAGCTCTCAACTGGTGGCTCAGTTGGTAAGTGTCTTGATTCAGTCAGATTTAAAAATGGATCTAAACTTGGTATGTGTCTTTTGGGTTATTTGTTCAAAGCAGAAGTTTTAATGGTAGATTTTGATACAAAAAGGAATCAGTATATTTATAGTAGAAAGTCATAGGATCATTATGACTTGAACCTTTTTTTTACTTCTCATATTTTCATTTAGAGACTTCTAACTACCATTGTTACTACCACTTACCATATATTACTTTTATTTAATTAGGTCACAGCTATAGAAAATAAATGTCTAAGGAGATACTGCAATTAGTGCCCTTAATCTAAGTGATCCTTATCTTTTGTGATTTAAACTCTTCTACTTATGCATGGCATACTCTTTACCTATAGGGTTTTTGTCTAGTTATACTAATTTATTTTAAATATTTTTAAAGTCTACCTTATTTTGTTTCTACTTCATAGCTGGGGCTGTTAAGTTAAACCGACAACAAACTGATATGGCTGTTAACTGGGCTGGAGGATTACATCATGCCAAGAAATCAGAAGCATCAGGATTCTGTTATGTTAATGACATTGTACTTGCCATCCTTGAATTACTAAAGTAAGTTAAGTTGTGTTTCTGTTTTTCAAATGATAAAATGTTTTAATTAAAACACAATAAAAATTTATGGCATTTTTAAAAAATAGCAAGTAAATAGTAGGTTGAAATAATGGTATATCTTCTGTGAATTCATTACAAACCAATGTAGAAATACAGGAAATTTGCCCACTCCTTGGATTATTGAGTGAACAGTGTAAATAATGTCTGAAACTTCCATTAAATACTCTTTTTAAAAATATTAGACGTATGGGCCAGCCTGTGGTTCACTTGGGAGAGTGTGGTGCTGATAATACCAACCAAGGCCATGGGTTTGGATCCCATTATAGGGATGGCCGGTTAGCTCACTGGGTGAGTGTGGTGCTGACAACACCAAGTCAAGGGTTAAGATCCCTTTACCAGTCATCATTTAAAAAAAAAAAAAAATATATATATATATATATATATATATATATATATATATATATT
>NW_007731638.1:124822-126570 GCF_000696425.1 Galeopterus variegatus
TTGAAAATATATATATATATATATATATATATATATATATATATATATTAGAAGTAGTTTGCAATTTAAATTTGAGTTACAGTTTGAGGTAATGAATGACGGGACCTCAAAGTTTATGTTCTAACATTTTGTAAGTTTTAAATTGAAGGCAAAATTTTGAAACCTATGCTAAAGGAAATTTGCTATACCTGTTTACTGAGTCTAGCTAACTACCTAGCTTTCACATCTGAATGAGGCTTTGTGCTCTATTAATGGATAGGCAGTTATCTCTAAGTTACTTGAAGGAGTTATGTTAAAAGTTATCCTTGGCTGCAGTTTGAGAGAGGGATCTATAGAGGTACTTATGAATTTGGAGATTTATAAAGTTAGATGTTTTTTACAATCATCAATTATAACATCTTAGCAGATTCTACTTCAGATTGTATTGAATTAGTGTTTCTTAGCTTTGAAAATGTTCTTCCTTGTAGTTATTCCACACATACTATCCTTAGAGTCTAATTTTTCAGTCACTTAAAGCTTGGTATTGACTCCTGAAATAAGTAGTAACTGTGTAGTGTCAGTGTAACATCACAAGCTAAGGAAAACTATTTTAAGTCATTTGCCTTGTTTTTTAATTGACTATTGATTTTGGTTCCAGTGTCCTTAACTGTGAGCAAGTTCTCACTCACTGGACTGATAGTCTTGAACAAGTTTAATTTCTCTGGGCACATTTTTTTCAGCTGGTGCAGTCAAACATGATTTAATTAATTGACTTGGTAAACAAATTTTCTTGCTTGTCTAGCATTCAGAAACTACTTTGATCAGAGCCCCCTCCCCCCCCCTTTTTTTTCTTTTTTAAAGATGACCGGTAAGGGGATCTTAACCCTTGACTTGGTGTTGTCAGCACCATGCTCTCCCAAGTGAGCCAACCGGCCATCCCTATATAGGGATTTGAACCCGTGGCCTTGATGTTATCAACACCACACTCTCCCAAGTGAGCCACGGGCCAGCCCTTGATCACAACCTTATTTTAATTTTGTGAAGAAATTCTGCTATAATGAGATATACTGTTTTCAATTTTTGAAGTGTTCTGAATGTTGCTTTCCTATGAGCTGATAATATTCTTATGAGTGCTTTGTTTGGTAATGTCAGCTTACACTGTATTTTTCGCTCTGCTTATGGTTTCATTGCATAATAAACACAATGCCATCTAATGCAGTAACAAAATAATCTTCACTGTACTTTAAAACAGTAGCATTCGAAGTTCACTTTTTCTTGTTTTGACATGGATATGCACTGGTAATAAAATATCACGATGTGGTAATGCTCGTGATGACTAAAATACATTGCAGTTATAACTGCAGCACTGTGATTTGTAGTGCTTCAAGCACCAATATGGGGTGATGAGAGTGCCACATGTGTTTTCTGTCACAGCTTCTCAACTCTGCAGTTATACGACCAAAAAAGCCATAGACAGTACATAAACTAATGAATGTAGCCAAGTGTCAGTAAAACTTTTCTTACAGATACTGAGGTTTGAATTCCATATAATTGTCACGTCACAAAATATTCTTGTTTTGAATTTATTTTTCAGTCATTCAAAAATGTTAAAACTGAAAAAAAGAAAAAGAAAAAACAGAAAAAAAAAAAAAAAACGGGCCGGCCCGGGGGGCCCCCGGCTACGGGGCGCGGTTTAGGGAGCGCGGCGGCGCTCCCGCCGAGGGTTCGGATCCCACATACAGACCGTCCGCTCACTGGCTGAGCGAGGT
>NW_007731638.1:127425-153817 GCF_000696425.1 Galeopterus variegatus
AAAAAAAAAAAAAAAAAAAAAAAAAAAAAAAAAAAAAAAAAAAAAAACGGGCCGGCCCGGTGGCGCACTGCTACAGTGCGCCGCTTAGGGAGCGCGGCGGCGCTCCCGCCGAGGGTTCGGATCCCACATACAGACCGTCCGCTCACTGGCTGAGCGAGGTGCGGGCGCAACACCGAGGGTTGCGATCCCGTTGCTGGTCCCGGTCCGGTACGGGCGTGACACTGAGGGTTGCAATCCGTTGCCGGTCACGAAGAAAGACAAAAAGGAAAAAAAAAAATGTTAAAACTATTTTTAGCTCAAAGTTGTAAAAAAGGGACAGTTGGCCAAATTTGGCCTATGGGTGGGTAGTTTGCCAACTCCATTTTATAACATTGAAGAATTCACTAGAAAGATGTTTTTTTTGTTTGTTTGTTTTGTTTTGTTTTTTTGTTTTGTCCTTTTTGAGACCGGCTGCACTGCGCTCAGCCAGTGAGCACTGTGAATGCACTGGTCATCCCTATATAGGATCCGAACCCACTGCGGGAGTGCTGCTGCTCTCCCAGCGCCGCACTCTCCCGAGTGCGCCACGGGCTTGGCCCTAGAAAGATGTTTTAAGATGACTGTTTTGAGTATGGTGTAATCTTTAGTTCTTAATATATAGAAACGTGCTTTGTTTTTAAAGCATGTAGAATAGGACACATTTCACAAAGAGTTTTCTCATCTACATTGGGCCCATGGCAGGGAGGGGACAGATTTAAAACTAACTGTAACTACAGATGTTTGAATGGTCTCTTAAGCTGAAGTAAAAAAGGAGTAAATCTGGAATGTAAGAGCTCAAAAATAAAGTTTCTGGATTCATGGTAGTTCTTTCCATCTTAGAACATTTAAAAATATAAAAAAAAAAAAAAAGATCTTATGGCTTTGTTTTCAGATACCATCAGAGAGTCTTATATATTGACATAGATATCCATCATGGTGATGGTGTTGAAGAAGCTTTTTATACAACAGATCGTGTAATGACTGTATCATTCCATAAATATGGGGAATACTTTCCTGGCACAGGAGACTTGAGGGTAAGACCAAATTCTATCTAAATAAATAATATGAGGTTAACCTAGGAGGTTAGAGATCCTATACTTTGAACTAATATTTTTTGAGTCACTAATCTGAAACTTGTATGCAGAATTTAATTTGCTTTATATGCTATAACATCTGCTAGAATTCACTCTTGCTGACAATAAGAACTTAAAGGACTTCTTTGCTCAGCTGTTTTCTTTGATTTAATAATATTTTTGAACATCCACGAAGCTTAAAACACTTTTCCTGATGTTCAGTTTGAATTTTCAAACTAGCATATGTTGCTATTGAGTGTGAAGATTGGTGGAATAAAATAAACTAGGTCTTTTTAGGTTCTTTTGCTACCCACCTATATGATTAGTCTTAATTTAGTAGGTCTAATTTTAATTTTTCCCCCCTTAGGCTTCTGAAATTTATAGTATATACAATTTAGGGAGAAAGAATGCCATAGTGTAGTCCTGTCTGCCTATTACATTAAGTGCATTTATTTCTGTTAGATTTCTGTTTAATTTTTTTCTATTAAGTTTTCTTATATTTTATGAATGTGAAAACCACTGGTCAAATCCTGTTTCTACAAACTATTGACGTTTTATTGTTTCACTAGAGTGTTTTGTGAACCAAACTACATGCATGTTGAAGTTATTCAGCAATTTAAACAGCTATTTTTAATTCAGCCTGGATTTTCTCTTTTTAAAATCATTTTTCTTTTTAGTGTCTAAAGTTTGTAGTGTAAGGGCCAGAGCTTCCTCCCAGACTCAATTTTTTTTTTTTTTTTTTTTGTCCTTTTTTTGAGACCGGCCACACCACGCTCAGCCAGTGAGCGCTGGGAGCGAACCAGTCATCCCTATATAGGATCCGAACCCGCTGCAGGAGCGCTGCTGCGCTCCCAGCGCAGCACTCTCCTGAGTGCGCCACGGGCTCGGCCCCCAGACTCAATTTTATAAATTCTCAATTGGCCAATAAGGCCAATAGGGATACTTCTGATTGTCCAACTTGGTTTCTGGGAAGACTTCACTCAGGTCCTCAGTCAGCTCAAATGAGTTGTGTTCTTTATTTTCTCCAGCTGCTTCTCATATTCCTGAATGCTGGCCATTGAGAGACACAAAGTCAGCCCAACTTTTCACATTTTCTTTTCCCTCAGGCATCCACCTGAACAGTATATTTATACTCTGGCACAGGAACCTTCAGGGCATTAAACTTCTTCTCAAATTCATCAACCAATCCTGCCTTGGCCTCAACCAAGCCACATTGGTCTTGTAGTAAGCCCAGTCAATAGCTGGTAGATTTTCAGGTAGAGTAGCCAATCTGGAGTTTAGGGTCTCATTCCAGGATTTCAGGAAGTTAGCAGTGGCCTTTTGGTTTTGGGATATGATCTCTCCAATAACTACCCAGTTGATGCCTTTTAGGGCAAGTTTTTGCCCAGCCATCTTGGGATCCTTCACTGACCCTGGTGGCACACAGTCCACATCAGCAAGTCAGCCTGGATTGTATGGGAGATTTCTCTTAGCATGGCATTCAACATTAGTTCTAAATTATTTTAATAGGTTATTTTTTAAATCTATGGTATGTTGTCACAGTTTGGCAACCAGAGTTTAAAGAGTTGCCTTAAAGTATTCTTCTAATGTATGACTTTTCTTTATTTAAGTATAGTATTCTTTTTGTAAAAGTTAAGATGGTAAAACCTTTCCTTACTTATTACCCATTTGGGTAGGAGGTCAAATGTTTAGTGTGAGTTTAAATTGTTTGGTTTTCAAGTTGCAGATTTGTAATTTCAGTTCCTTGCCAGTTAGCTCCTTCAGCTTCTCCTTTTCCCAACTTGATCTTATAGACCAGTGGTTCTCAAAGAATGGTCTCTAAACTTGGGGGATCAGCATTACCTGAGAACTTGTTAGAAGTACATGTTCTTAGGCCCCTGAAACTCTGGGTAAATCTGCACATTAAACCCTTGAGAACCAGTACACCGCTCTAAACCAGTACAATGCATTTGTCTATAACCATGACATCCCAGTGGAAATTAAGCAAAAACCTTCCCAGCTTTAAGCTTAAACAGCATAGTTTCTTTGCAGTGTAATCTTGATTAATATCAGAAGTGGCAAATGGAGGCCTCTTTTTATTTCTAATAGTAGATAGATTTCTACTATGATCTCTTTTCAATTATTCATAATTCTTATGGTTTTTTGAAATTAGGAAATATTGGAGAATGCATGTTTTAGAAGAATTTGAGAATGGCTTTCAACATCTGTTTTCCTCACTTAAGATTTTACAATTACTATATGAAATGTCATTCTAAGAATAACATTTGGATATTTTTGTGTCCACAGAATTTTCTAAGAAAACTATAGTCAATAATTACTTTAGACAATACTTCAAAAAGTTCGTAGAAAAATAGAATTAAAAGATAATATGAATCTTTCCATGAGCCTTGTTTTTTTTTTTAATAAGCTCTTTTTTATTTGTTTATTTTTTTTGGCAGCTGTCCAGTACAGGGATCAAACCCTGGACCTTAGTGTTATCAGCACCGCGCTCTAACTAACTGAGCTAACTGACCAGCCTTTCCGTGAACTTTTTGAAGTATCTTGTATGTGTACCTGAGCTTGGACTTTCTGTGAAATTCATGTTTATCTTTGGGTGTTAATTTAATAAACATTCCCTTCCGTGCCTGGTAATTCATTCCAAAGCAGAGAAGCAGGCTACTCTGAGCTTAGCTCATTGTTAAAATTCTGCTTGCTTTAATTACAGTAGTCTAGGTGGAAGAAAGAAACATATGGAAAAGACAAAGGGCCAACAAAGGCAGCAATCTGAGTTGCCAGTCTTTAGCTAGAGTGAGAATTTCCTGTCTTCTGAAATCTTAAGGTCAAACTATATTCCAACTGTGTTTGAACTGTGCAGGAATCTAGGGAATCATAATACTTCAGTTTATTCACATTTGTATAGTTTGTATTTAATTGTGTATAAAAATTTAGATTTAAGAAAAATTGTGGGAGGGGTATGTAATTTCACTTGCTTTCTTTTCATTGGAAGTTGGATTGTGTAACCCTAATATTGAAGGTAAACTGCCTTTGTAAGTAAGAAGGGATTAGAGCTAAAATCATTCCTTGAAAAATTTGGGAAGAACTTGTACAAGTGTTAGTAATCCTAAAGATTGATATATCTTGAGGCATTATAATATAAAACACGTAAGAATTAAGCACCCCAAGTTTTTATTAAAATACTACTTCATAGAAATGTGTATACAGTCTCTTCTAGAAATATGTATATTATGTACACACATACTTACATACACAGAGATACATACACATACATAAAAACATGCATAACATATACAAATAAATAAAATAAGTATATATAATATATGTGTATGTATTTTAAGTGTGCGTGTGGAGTTGGAACCCCGCTCTCACTTTTTTTCCTTTGCATCTTTTGGGAAGTATCAGCGCCTGGAGCGATACTTATTGAACATGTAGAAACAAAATTTATTTCAAGTTCAGTTGAAGAATAGATCTGATGCTTTAGTCTATAGGTGTTAAAACTTCAAGAAAGTCTGGGCCTTTCTTTCATCCTAAGTAAATTCATACCAGATTGTGAGCCACAGGAAGGATTCTACATTACAGAGACAATTATTCTGTAAGGTTCTTTGGTTCAGAGTATATATTTTCCACAGGTTTACTCAAAGTTGCCTCCTCATCTTATATATTCTGCTTATGATGAATTTCTTGGGTTATGTAATAGTGTAATTTCATGTTGCCTTTATCTGTTTGTATATTCTTTTCTCCTAAAAGTACTCATTACAGATTAATTGGAAATGGTTCTTTTTGGCTTTATAAGCAATTTATAAACATTGGAACATGTATTAACTTATTCTTTATTATTTCTTTTCTCAATTTATATTGCTCATGTCTCTATATCTAAGATGAATTCAAAATTGGGTCTTGTTACTTGGCCTTTTAATATCTTAAAAATATTATAATGAGCAAATATGTCAAACTTTTTATTATAAAATATTCTCTAAGGTTTATTTAACTATGTATTTTAGGATATTGGTGCTGGAAAAGGCAAATACTATGCTGTCAATTTCCCAATGAGAGATGGTATAGATGATGAGTCATATGGGCAGATATTCAAGCCAGTACGTATTATTATTTTAAAAATTGAAATGGAATTTTAAAATGTTATTAGAGGTATTAACACTTGTTATCTTGTGCATAGATTATCTCAAAAGTGATGGAGATGTATCAGCCTAGTGCTGTGGTATTACAGTGTGGTGCAGACTCATTATCTGGTGATAGGCTTGGCTGCTTCAATCTAACAGTCAAAGGTAAGCAATTTAAAGGGTGATATATTCAGAAAAATGGTTTTTCTTCTTCCCCAAAATTTGCCATAAAAATTCTCATTATAGTTGTTTGCCTGCTGCTTTAATGCTGAACTTGTGCTTTGTATTTTTCATGGGTGTTTGTGTGTTGTATATATGTTTTACTACAGTTAATCTTCTTTGAGTAAATTAAGTCTTTTTTTGTTTGTTTTGGCAGCTGATCAGTACAGGTATTTTTTAGTTTGTTAGATTTATTTATACATTTATACGTAAATAGTTTTATAAGGCTTGTTGCAGTCCCAACAGGGACAACAACTTTCAGTGTTTTTGTTGATTCTTTTGATGCTTACTTTTCTCCAGATAGCATGCATACTTTGTTACTTAATTGGATTTTTAGCCTTACATATGTATTTCCCATCGTGGAAGAAGAGGATTTAGACTTCCTCACCACTTTGTTCCCAACGTGCATGTACCCTTCCCATGTTTTCATTTTTACATATCAGAATTTTGGTTGTGTTATTAGTGTTTACAGCAGCAGCATCTTTAAAACACTTCTAAGCTTATTCAGTTTTTGTTTTCTGCATAATTTCTTTTTCTAAATTTTTTATTTGCTTAGTTTTCTCTTTGTTCATAACTAAACTACCAGTGTCTAAAATATTTTCATATGTTTAGATACATCTAATATTCTTTCAGTTTTACCTTCTTGAAGTACTGCCTTCTGAGATACTTCTGTTTGTACTGAGTATCTACTGTAGACATGGCAGGACATAGAGCTGTTCTTTGCTTCTCTGTTGTATTGGATCCCCCTAATTGCTGTGTCCTCTATTTTCCTCTTAATTTTTCTCACATTTTGGTGGAGTACATTTTCAAGTAGCTTCCTAAGAAAAGTTATGTGGGAGATTGGGAGTGCTGCACCAAATACTTACATTTTGATCAGGTGTTGAAATTAACATATGATTGAAGTCTAGGCCAAAGCACGATATTACCATTGTGGAATGAATTTCTAGGATTTAATAAGTTCTTAAAATTTATATGTGGATCAGAAATGACTTACATGGATTTTGCATGTGACTTTGGAGTTTTTTTCCATGTGAACTTTAGGTAACAGGTTGATATTCTGCTTTGAATTCTCTCGTAAGATGTGGAGAATTCTCAAATAGAACTTTTTATAGAATGACTGCTGGCCTAAATAGAATTGAATAACTAAATATAGATATTAAAAGCTCCTTTATTCAATGCTATGGTTGCTGTTATACCAGCCAGCATTAAAATTATGGTATAATCTATTATTCTGCTTTGTATTTGTATTAAGTTGAACCATGTGAAATTAATTGTCTCTTTTCTTGATAAGTCAAAAATGGTCTAATAGAAGTTTCATATTTTTGAACTTAATGGGTTTAATAACTTTCTGTTACCCCAAAATGGATATGTGCTTCCTAAAATAATCTTCCTAATGTACTCTTAAAATGTGTATTAACTGTCAGTTTTCCTATTTAACTCTTTCAAAGTCCTTAATGTTTTTGTACTTAAAAGTAATAGCTTTCATAATAATAAACTGCAGCATTTTATTCATCACACTAATGTGAGGGTACTTCAGAAAGTCATGGAAACATTCGTGTTATCTTTATTTATTTTTGGAGCTGGCTAGGATCTGAAATTTGTATTACCTTTTAATTCTGTTTTTTCCACGAACTTCTTGAAATACCCTCGTAAATCTACATTGTATTTCAACTGACTGATAGAATTTCAGTTGTATAAAGCATATAAGGATATTTGCAATTCCAAATCTTAAACTTGATTCTAAGCTTCTCCACTGCCAGCTTTGATTGAAATTTCTCAGGTCTGCTAAAGTTGGTTTCCTCCTGTTCATCTTCTTTCTACCTTCATTTATATTCCTCCTGTTGTGTTCTCTCCCATTCTTTATTTTTATGGATTTTAGCCTTTTAAAATTCTGTTTATAGTCATTTTTTTTTTTTTTTGAAGCTCTTACAACAAGAAAATGGAGGGGACACATCTGGGTGGGAGGGGGGAGAGGGAGGAGGGAGGGAGGTTTTGGTGATGGGACACAATAGCTAACTACATTGTATATTGACAAAATAAAAATAAAAATAAAAATAAAATAAAATAAAAATTCCGTTTATAGTCATTTTTGTCAGGTATGGGGGTGAAAGAAAAGTAAATATTTTTGTTTAGCCAGCTATCTTTACTTGGAAGTCTGAAAGTTAATTTTTACATTTATTTTATCTTCAAAAATATTTAAATGGTTATAAGAAACTCATTTTTCTAGTAGCAGTAATAAAACTTGTGTTGTGTGAATCATGCAATGAAACTATTGAAGAATACTTAATGAAAATGTTCACAGTATAGTTACATGAAGAGAACAAATAATTAAACTTTATAAAATTAACTAGGAATTGGAAAGGAATATTAAAAAACTACCTTTGTATGATGGGGTTTTAGATGGTTAGTTTTTTCTTTGTACCTTTTTGATTTTTTCTTAATATTCTTCCACATATATAAATTTCCTTTATAATTGAGGGATTTTCTTTCTTTAAAGTTTAAGTTATGTGCCCAAACAATAATATTCCAAGAAGTTACTGGTAATTTATAAATGATTATTGAACTGTGACATTTATCAAGAGGAAATATTTGGTTTTATATTAGGTTTATTTTTATATTCAAATTTCTATACATATAGCAAGCCTCCAGCGTGCTTAGGTCTGTGGTGACCCTATGCATTCCTGCTGTGCTTGCCAGAAGAGTTTTGAAATGGTTTGAGGCCTTACTCTGCTCCATCCAGGGCAAGGTTATAGAAATTTCAGACAAATGCAGAAAACAAACAAATAAATAATAATAATGTCTATTCATAAAAGTTTGTTGAGGTTTTTTAAAAATAGTAATAGATATTAATTTTAAAATCTTTGATAAGAAAATTATCCACAATACCATTGCTGTAGGATGGTAACAAAAATCCATTTAAATTGTGCGTAATGTTTCACTGTAACCTGATTTTTCCCCAGTGTTATCTCACATGAACATATTCCTATATTAATATAAATATGTGTATTTATATTTTAACCTTAATAAAGTTGTATATTTGATTTGTCTATCAGGAACACTTACTAATGGCCAGTTATGTCTTGTTATGTTATGTGTTTCATTGTATGAAAAGTATATAAGGAGTTTTAGACTAGAAATTTCTTGAATTTTTATTCTTTCTTTTTAAAATACTTAGAAAATTCATTTTGGTTGAGTAAAATTGTGTTTGCCTTTATTATCTATTTAAAATTAACCTTTCAAACTATTACAATGTGCAGGTTTTGTTGTTAACCCCAATTTTTTTTTTTTGGTCTTAGGTCATGCTAAATGTGTAGAAGTTGTAAAAACCTTTAATTTACCATTACTGATGCTTGGGGGAGGTGGATACACAATCCGTAACGTTGCTCGATGTTGGACATATGAGACTGCGGTTGCGCTTGATTGTGAGATTCCCAATGGTAAGTGTACTTAGGATAACTTTATTGTATGAACTGTCAATATATAGAAATAGATGGGTGAATGATTAGAATACAAAACTATATAAATATGAGAGCATTTACTTCATGTTCACTTTTAAACATTTTCTTTGGAAATATTTTACTACTTGAATGAATCTGAATTCTGTGTATGGATTTGTGTGAAAACTGAGTTTTCAATATGTAACTTTATTTTATTTTTAATAGAGTTGCCATATAATGATTATTTTGAGTATTTTGGACCAGACTTCAAACTGCATATTAGTCCTTCAAACATGACAAACCAGAACACTCCAGAATATATGGAAAAGATAAAGTAAGAAATCTTTGAATTGTTTTGATAAATATTTCTTCTTGACAAACTTTAGTAGACTGTAGAAAGCCAAGTGCAGTGGATCCTTTTAGCTTTATACATCAGATATTTCCTTTGTTATTTTTTTTTTTCTGCAAAAGGCTTTGAAACCTTAAGATTATTAATTTATTTTTTAAGTTAATGGAAATGTGTGAGCTTCATAGCTCAAAGATATTTTTATTTTCTATTAGTTGAAATGTATTTTTAAATTGCAAGGGGCAGCATAAGTACTCTTGCTTTACATTAAAGTGAAACTTGTTTTCATTGTCTGAAACACTTTGTTAAAGTTTTATCTCCAAGAACGGAGTGTTTAAACACTTTGTAGTACACAGGCAAGGGTCTGTGCCCTTTCTCTACACAAGCTAACTGTACGACTTTAGACAAATTCGTTTGCCTTTTGTGCTTTAGTTTCCTCATTGTGATGGGGGATAAGATAGTACTTACCTTGTAAGTTGTGAAGATTAAATGAGTTAATATAGATAAAAAATCAATGCTATTATTATTTTAATTCATAGGTTAATAAAATAGATAAAAGATGAAATTTTTTGCATAATATTTCCTCTTGCATATAAGAGGAACTTCAAAAAAGTTAAATTTTGTCTAATAAACTTTGCATATGTAATTAGACAGCGTTTATTTGAAAATTTGCGCATGTTACCTCATGCACCTGGTGTCCAAATGCAAGCTATTCCAGAAGATGCTGTTCATGAAGACAGTGGGGATGAAGATGGAGAAGATCCAGACAAGAGAATTTCTAGTAAGATAATGCTTTGATGTATTCTGTTAATTTTTCTGGCTTATTAAAATGACATTTCAAATTGAAGGTTTTAGTGGCCCAATAACTTTACTATAGGTCATGGTTTGTGAGCATACTACTATCATTATTATTTTTTTCCCATTTTTAATCTTACATAGATTTAGCTTCCTGTTGTCTCAAAGCCTGATTTGAGTTTCATCAGTTTCAGTTTATATGACTGTACATTTATGATTGAAAGTTTCCAGAAATTAGCTATGTAAGTGTATTTGGGATTAAATTGGAAAACCTCCTATTTATCCAAAGTAGTATGAGTTAAATAATATTAAGCACCTTCTATTTGATTTTACAGCATTAATATGATGGTTAAATTTATAGTATAATAGTATGCCTATTGGTAGAAACATTCTAACATTTGGTATTAATGATTTTTTAAATTTTGTCTTACTTTCCCTCTCAGCTCTGAAATAAAAGGCTTTTGGTATATGGTGAAAGGTATGGGTCTAGTTTCATTCTCCTACATATGAGTATCCAGTTTTCCCAGCACCACTTGTTGAAAAGGCAGTCTTTTCCCAGTATGGAGATTTGCTGCCTTTGTCAAAGATCAGATGGCTGTAGGCATATGGATTGATTTTTGAGTTCTCTATTCTATTCCATTGATCCGTTTGTCTATTTTTATGCCAGTACCATGCTGTTTTGGTTATTATAGCTTTATAATATAGTTTAAAGTCAGGTAGTGTTATGCCTACAGCTTTATTTTTTTGAAAGCACAGGCAACCAAAGGAAAAATAAACAAATGGGATTAGATCAAACTGAAAAGCTTCTGCACAGGAAAAGATACAATCAACAGAGTAAAAAGACAACCAACAGTAGGAGAAAATATTTGCAAAATATACGTCGGACAAAGGATTAATATCCAGAATATATAAAGAACTCAAACAACTCTACAGCAAAAAACAAATAACCCAATTAAAAAAATGGGCAAAGGAGCTGAACAGGCATTTCTCAGGAAGATGTATGAATGGCCAACAGACACATGAAAAAAGGTTCAACCTTACTCAGCATCTGAGAAATGCAAATCAAGACCACTTTGAGATACCATCTCACTCCAGTTAGGATGGCTAATGTACAAAAGACTGAGAATGATAAATGTTGGAGAGGTTGTGGAGAAAAAGGAACTCTCATACACTGTTGGTGGGGCTTCAAAATGGTGCAGCCTTTATGGAAAATGGTATGGAGGTTCCTCAGACAATTGCAGATAGATCTACCATATGACCCAGCTATTCCACTGCTGGGAGTATACCCAGAGAAATGGAAATAATTATGCCAAAGGGATAACTGTACTCCAGTATTTATTGCAGCTCTATTTACAATAGCCAAGAGTTGGAAACAGCCCAGATGTCCATCATCTGATGAGTGGATAAGTAAACTGTGGTATATCTACACAATGGAATACCACTCTGCTATAAAAAAGACCGAAATACTGCCATTCGCAGCAACATGGATGGGCTTAGAGAAAATTATATTAAGTGAAACAAGTCAGGCACAGAAAGAGAAATACTACATGTTCTTACTTATTTGTGGGAGGTAAAAATAAATAAACACACAAATCAAAGAAGACAATAACCACAAAAATTACTTGAACTATTTAAGTCAAGTGAAACAGATATGATGTGGTGGGGGGTGGAGAGGAACGGGTAAAGGGGCATGAAAATCAACTACAATGTGTATTGAGAAGTAAAATTTAAAAAAAAATTCTTTTGGAATTAAAAAATAAAGCTTCAGAAAAAAATAATTCACATTTTCCACAAACAAAACATGG
This sequence comes from Galeopterus variegatus, assembly GCF_000696425.1. Lineage (NCBI taxonomy): Eukaryota > Metazoa > Chordata > Mammalia > Dermoptera > Cynocephalidae > Galeopterus > Galeopterus variegatus. The sequence goes on from NW_007731638.1 coordinate 139,234, forward strand.
AAGAAAAAAATCTTCCACTGGTATCATTTGGTTTGTGCAGTACAGTATTCTTGAAAAGTTAACTGAAAATGTATATATCAGAACAATTTTTCTATTGAGTTTTCTTGTAGCAAAATAAAGCTTTATTCCCAGTGGCAGGGGGTGGGAGATGATGAAATAAAAGGCTACTTTTAGGTAAAGACGTTACTCTCACCCACTATTAGCAAAACATAATCTTTTCCTCCAGAGTTTTGCCTTTTTAAAAGAAAGATCCACAATTTCAGATCAACTGTTTCTTTCTAGATCAGAGCTAAGTTTCTAGTATTAGGCAAACCATTTATTGTTTAAGTCTTAAAATCATTAAGCATCTGTTGTCCTGTATATTTAAATGTGGTAACTGGTAGTGCATTTGTATGAGTTTGCTGTAATGATTGTAAAATCTGTGACTATTTTTGTCAAAACTTATTAAAATCTTTTATATATCAGTTCGAGCATCAGACAAGCGAATAGCTTGTGATGAAGAATTCTCAGATTCTGAAGATGAAGGAGAAGGAGGTCGGAGAAATGTGGCTGATCATAAGAAAGGAGCAAAGAAAGCTAGAATCGAAGAAGACAAGAAGGAGACAGAGGACAAAAAAGCAGGTCAGATTTCTATTTTGGTAAATGTGTTATAATTGTGAGTTTTAAAAATTAAGCTACACCGCAAATTTTATTTGACCTTGAAGGTAGTTACGTAAATATCAGAGGAGTGGGTGTGCTAGGTAGATGACTCTTTTTTCCCATTCAAGTGGTGGTTAGCTCTTAAATATCTTTCACGTAAAGCTTTCTAAATGTTTTTACTAGCATTTGCTCTTATAATATAGGAAACATTACCTTCTCTTCATGACATAGATTTAAAATAGTGAGCATTGCACTGTGATATCAATTGGGTTAGAAAGAGTAGTAGTCTGTGAGCAGAGCTAAAAGTCTAAGATGATTTTTAACTACATAAAGTTTATTTAATGGGAATAAAACACAAGAGTTAAATTATTTTTAGACGAATTTCACCATTTTCAAAAAGGTCAGATAGTGGACTTTGTTCAGATATTGAAAACATAAAAAATTTGAGACAAGATAAGAAGGGATTTGGGAGCTGGGCTAGGGAGGAGATAGTACTTTCTGATCTTAACTTACGTAAATATGCTATGTCAGCTTTAGGCAATTGAATTTGCTACCAGAATCTTGTATCTTTTATGAGTTCCAAGAATATTTCTATATACCTCTGACATTTTATTTAACACATCATATTATAGCACCTTATTACAGGATTTTATGTTTTCCTGCTAGATTGAGCTACCTGTGGCTAAGGAACATAATCTCTTAAATATTTGTATTCTCAGCAATTGTTGCATTTCCTAATTCATGGTGATGAGCACAAGTTTTAGATGATATATTAATTTTGATCATCTTGTAGCATGGAACAAGCCGATTCATAGATACTGGTCCAACATTCTTTTCTTATATCTATCAAAATTATGTGAGTAAACTGGCCTTTTTTTAAAAGAAGCAAAAAACCATCTTTTCTCTTACTGTCAGTATATCTTCTTAGCTAGTTTTTTTTGTTTTTTGCTTTTGGTGTTTCTAATCATTTTAAAAATTTTTATCTTTTCTGTGCTTTTTAATAAAAACTGCTTTATTTGGTGATGGGACTCTTCTGATAGGTCCTTGCAATTGTTAAAATTTCTCAGCCTACAGAAAAAAGAAATATTACCCTAGAAGACTTTTTTAATTTTAACATTTGTACATATTTGTGGGGGGCATAATGTGTTGTTTCAGTGTATGTTTATACTGCACAATGATTCACTTAGGATAGATAACACATTTTTGTATCTGTTATTCCACCACCTCTCCTCCCACACCACCTCCACTCCAAACCTCTGGTGACCATTCTACATGCTACCTTTTTTTTAAAAAAAGATTTCACATACGAGTGAGATCATTTGGTATTTGTCTTTCTGTGCCTGACTTATTACTTCACTTAACATGATTGTTTCCAGTTCCATCCATGTTGCTGCAAATCATTGGCGATCATTTCTTTTTGTAGCTGAATTGTACTCCATGGTGTATATTTACTCCACTTTTTTAATCCATTTATCTGTTAATGAATCTATCAAAACCTAGAGTGAGTGCCATTTTTTCTCTCTCTTCCTCCCCTCCCCTATCCTGCTTTGGCACTTTGAGTTAAGTTTTCATAGTCAAAATTAAGTCACAAGTTGAAACAAACATAAAATCTACATTGTCAACATGTGTGTTTGCATTATAGGTCACACCAGTTCTCTGAAATGCAAAATTGATATTTTGCTATATCCTTATTATTAGGTCTTTGCCTCACAACTTTGGTTTGTGTGCTTATTTAAAGAAAAATTTCAACACATTTGGGATAACTTTTTTTTTTTTTTTTTCCTGCAGTCTTGAGTTTATAGTGTTACTGCTACGTTTAATAAAAATAGTAAACTTTCAATATTCAGTATTTATTTAGTGAGGGTTAAAAGCTAATGGTATAAGCAAGCAGTAGGATTTAGCTGCTTGTGTTTCTGGGCTCATTGTATCAGATCTAACTATTCCCCTTTCTCAAAATACTCCAGCCACATTAGTCTTTCAGTTCTTTCTTCCATCCTGTCAGTTTGTTCTCGCCTCAAAAGTCCTTTAAATTTTTTGCAGTTCAAGATACTTCTTTCTTTTTCCCCACCCAAAATCTATTCATTCTGCAGGGCATCTATCAAATATCACTTCTTCGTGGTAGCCTTTTCTGACCACCCACAGTGTGCTGTGTTCATGTCTGCACTCTGAAGTTCTTCACAGCACCGGTCCCAACTAATAATGTGATCCCACAGAAACAAAAGTTCACAAAGGGCAGGGATTATGTTATTATGTTGACACTTGAACCTCTATCATTTAGCACAGCATCTAACACAAAGCTTATTTAGTTATTGGATTCATGAATTCATGAATAGTATGATTGCATATGACAACTTTTTATATTTTAAAAGTAAAGCATATTTTAAAATAAAATGTATGTATTTTTATTTCAGAGTTGATTGTAATCTTTTCTTAATCTTTGTTTTTAGATGTTAAGGAAGAAGATAAATCCAAGGACAATAGTGGTGAAAAAACAGATACCAAAGGGTAAATGATATTCCTTATCTAGAAATTTGTATATAGTATAAAAATTATAAGCACATTTATAAAAATAATAAACATACATTATTTGTACACACACACACACACACACACACACACACACACACACACACACTCGAGAAGTAATGGACTAGACCTGAGAACAGCAGTAAGTTGTATGAGATGCACTGATTTTAGTCTGTTTTGGTGCATAAGACAACATAATGCCATCTTAGCTATCAGTTTATGTCATCCATTTGACTGCTCATCTGTTATTTAAGTAGCCTGCCTTAAAAAAAACTACAGACTACTCTTAATATTATAACTAAATATTATACTCTTGTACATAATTTATCTGACGTCCTTTTTTGCTATTAACTGTTGTATATACACTCATGGTTTTCAGGTCCTCTTATTTCTGTATTCATGATTTTTTTAAGTGTTGAGAGAGGTAAATTGAAGAAACGGGCTAAGAACACAATTGTTAACTAAAAACATAATTGACAGTTTTTTGTCAGAAAGCATGTAAATGTTTGTTCACACAATTTCGTGCTAGCCTTTGCAGAATAATTGGGAATAGATTATAAAAACCACTAGAAAAATTAAGGCATTTATTACTCCAAAAACACTTAAGGCATTATCAGCCAACATGTTTCTTGGCCTGAGCCTACAGGACCTGATCAGTAGAGTAGGGCAATACACTCAAACTGAAGTGGTTCCATTTTTAATATTTCACATTGCCTCTTTTAACAGAGCCAAATCAGAACAGCTCAGCAATCCTTGAATTTGAGAGTCTCATCAATTTCAGGAAACCTTTTAAAAAATGAAAAATACTGGGAGAAAAAAAATGTTTTCTTTTTGAAGACTTCTGGCTTCATTTTATACTACTTTGGCATGGACTGTATTTATTTTCAAAAAGGCTTTTTTCGTTTTTGTTTTTCTTGGCAGGTTTTATTGTGAGTTTTTCTAATTATGAAGCAAAATTTCTTTTCTCCACCATGCTTTATGTGATAGTATTTAAAATTGATGTGAGTTATTATGTCAAAAAACTGATCTATTAAAGAAGTAATTGGCCTTTCTGAGCTGATTTTTCCATCTTTTGTAATTATCTTTATTAAAAAATTGTACTTGGACTGTCTTTTGTCTGTTTATTACAATAAGAAATCTTGTTTTAGAGGCTAATTATGTGATTGCTTCTTTAGAATTATAATACATTGATTAAAACTTGAAATATTAGTTCTTATTACAAAAGAAATTCTACCACCTTGCTCTCTATAGCTTAGCTGGTTAATGTGGTGAAGACTGACATCTCATTGTAATTTATCTCTGAAATTAATAGTACGGGCTGTGCAATTGAGATATAGAAACTGGAGATGGAATTCTGAATTGAAAGAAGAAATCCATGGTCAGAAAAGGAAGCTGTAGCTTCCATGTTGAGCTATATGTGAGTCTTTTTGCCACCCTCACTATGGACCAAGCACACAAGGAATTGTATGGTTGTGTTTGACCACAACTTGCCTGTATAATATTGTCAATTTAAAATGAAACTGGCTATTTAACCAATGCCTGGTTCTTTTACTGAATTTACCTGGCATCCAGATTTCGCTATTACACCTAGGCTTCTAAGTCAAAGAAACAAATACTTAAATAAGTGATTTATCATTCAACAACTATTTGTTGAGTGACTACCCATTTTAAGACTTTGGAAACGCAACTGAACAGAATGGAAAAATGCATTCACCCACAGCTTATATTCTAGAGGTAAGAAGCAGACAAATGGGATAATTTGTACTACTGAGACAGGCAAAAGAGAAAATAAAATGTTTTAGGAGCTTGCCAAAATCAGGTGAAATCTCCCTTTTTGCCAGGCCCAGATGGATTCTTTTGAGATAAAAGTTATAGAATGCTAGAAGACAGTTCAGTCAAAAATGTCTTTCTACAAACCTCTTGTTAAGTATTTCAGACATTTTGACAAAAGCACCTAGACTTTTAATAAACAGCTGTGTGTTTACCTCATGTAACAAATGTTTCACTTCTGCCATACTTTCAAGGTTTTTTTTCTTCAATCATACAGAAATTGAAGCCCTTTTTATGCAGTTTGCCATTTATAATTCCCCTCCCTTCCACTCTTCAGAAGCAACCACTCTTCTGAAGTGAGTGGATGTTTTATCCATGTTTTTCTACGTTTGCTAGCAATCCATAAACATTTATGACATTAGGAACTAAGGAACTCATTCCCTTCATTAGAGGAATAATGAAATGTGTTTAGTGTTTGTGAAACTCATAAATGGTAGTACATTTATGTAACTTGCTATTTTTCATTCAGTATCATGATCTACCCATACATTGTTGACACATGTAAGTATAGTTGATTTTAACTGCTGTGTATAGTCGTCCCTCAGTATTTGCAGAGGATTGGTTCCAGGACCTCCCAAGGATACTAAAATTCAAAGATGCTCATATCCCTTATGTAAAACGGCATAGTATTTGCATGTAACATATGCACATCCTCCCGTATACTTTAAATCATCTCTAGATTACTTAACATTACCTAATACAATGTAAATGTTATGTAAATAGTTAGACTTTTTAAAATTTATATTATTTTTTATTGTTTTTTTCTCCCCAAATATTTTTTATCTGAGGTTGCTTGAATCCACAGATGTGGAACCCACGGATACAGAGGGCCAACTGTAGTATGTTCTATTATATAGACATACTAAAGTGATCTTTAATACTGTAATGAATCTCCTTGTGTACATTTAGGAGGTTGTTTTCCTATTTATGAGTAGAAGCATTTACCATATAAGCTAAAATCTTGTATTAGTCCGTTTCTGTTGCTTATAACAAAATACCTGGAACTGGATAATTTATAAGAAAATGAAATGTATTGCTTAGAGTTTCAGAGGTTAGGAAGCTCAAAGTCCAGGGAATACATCCGGTGAAGGCTTTCTTTGGTGGTGACTTCGATTATTGCAGGGTATCACATTGCAAAAATGTTGAAGCAGAGCAAGAGACTAAAATCTCCTCATTCTCTTTTTAATGCCCTCCAAACCACGCCCATGAGCACCTTTATTAATCCATTCACTACAGCATGGTCCTACAATCTAATCACCTCTTCAAGACTCCACCTTTAATTGCTATAATAGAATTTCCTGCCCTAAACAATTACAGTGGGGATTTAAGTTTCAATGAGGTTGGGGGATGGGGGAGGAATCCAAGCTACAGCAAATCTCAAGAGATCTATCTGAAACAAGCGATTCCAGCCAGGTCATTTGCAGAAACTAGGAACTATTATATACTCAAACAACAACCAGATCTGTTGGAAGAACAAAGACCCCTTTTACAATAGCAGTAACAAAAATTTCTAGATAGAATGTGTGAAGAATCTATGGTTCTGGTATATAATGAGTAAGATACATGTAGTAGGATGTCAAAATAAATGTCCCAATACGTTTGGGTTACTCATACAGGATAAAAATGAAATTTGGAATTGGTGAGATAAGAGATTGTTTCGTAAGTGATGTTGGGGTACTGGGTAGCCAAATAGGAAAATGTGGCGTCTTATGCCTTCCACCAGAAGAAGATTTAAATTGGAAAAGAAAAATGAAACTACTAAAAACCATCAAAGATTTATTAAGAAGTAATTGAAGTGAAGAAGGCCTAAGTGTGACACCAAATCCAAATTGTAAAAGAAGGGAAAATTTTGACAACAATAAAGGTTCTGTAGGCCCCAAAAAAGTCATAAGCCAAGTCAAAATGACAAAAGGGGGAATGGGAAGTAGAATTGTAACTCGTCATACTTCAAAAGGCTAATCACTAAAGGTGAAATTTCTTAAAAATGTATGAAGGATGTGAACTGAGGAAGAAATATAAATAGTTCTTTAATATGAAAAGATATTTAAACCTCACTTAGGAAATGCAAATTAAAAGCTATGGATATACCTGTTTTTTAACCTAATTTTTTAAACCTATCATGTTAAAAATTCAAAAAAACAATTGTTGGCAAAAGTTTGAGGAAACTGGTTTCAGGGTGTGTCAATCAGCACAACCTCTTTAGTTTAAGTTGACATTCTGTATCAAAATTACAAATACAGCCTGGCCAGTTAGCTCAGTTGGTTAGAGTTTAGTGTTGATAACGTCGAGGTCAGGGGTTTGGATACCCATACTGTCCAGCTGCCGGAAAAACAATTACAAATAAAAATTATCTGATTTTAAATGGAATTTTGAGAAATTTAATATTTTATGTGTAAATGACTTTCCGAAGACTTTACTATGCAACGTTGTTTATGATTAAGAAGTAAACATTCAATGGGATGAGTTAAGTGATATTGAAATAATACTGTGTATCCATAGCAAACATGAGATGATGCAAAGGTCAAGGTACATCACAGTGAAAAAGCAAGGAAGATGGGGGACACATGACATGACATACTATCCTTTGTGTAAAAAGAATGAAATACACAGAATTACTTGATTATACAAGTAATATCTTGGAAAGATAATCATGAAACTGGTAGCATTGGAGCAGTGGCTGCTTTCATTAGGATTTGAATGCTAAAGCATGTGGATATTATATCTTCACAAAATTTTTTAGTAAGTGCAAGCAGATAATTCCTGGTCAAAGAGATAGAGATTTTATACAAATTTAAAGTATTTTCCTTATCTCAGATGATCTCTTGAAATGACTCAGGTTCATGCAGGTCAGGGTTTCTGGAACAATAGTGTCTATCCTAGTTTCATTTCTTCCCAGGAGAGGTAAGACTAGCCATGTAGCTGAAAGCCCTACTACCAAAGATAAGATTATATAAATGTCATCTGGAGGAGTCATGCAAAATGGGAAAAGTAGCTATCAACGATCACTGTCATTTCATGTTTTAAAATGACTTTTTTAAAACTAAGACTTCAACTAAAGAAGTCCTTTAATTCATTTAATGAAGTTGTTGCTGTATTGTCCCTTAATGTTTCTCGTTTCCACATGGCATGTGTTAATGCTATTTTAAATCACAATTGGTACCGTAATAAGGTAGTTATATAACTAATCTTTGCCCTTCTACCAAAGCTGCTAGCGTCCTGTCAATGGGCAACTCTTCGAAGTTCTTAACATTGTCATTCACCTGCATCTTCTGGTTTCTATGGCTTCGGTACAGAAATACTGCTGAAGTTTCTCTGATATCTGGGATTCATAACGTTTATTTATCTTGTGATATAAATGATACGTGTTTTCAAGGTTTTAAATGAAAACTTCAATTTGTGTATTATCACAAGTAGTAACCATTTCAACAGCTTAAGATCCCTTTTTCTTCACCATCACCACAGTCTTGTGCAAGTTACTAACTTCTCTACCTCAGTTGCTTCATAATTTAAAATGAGGAAGATGTTGGTAAGAGGGTGGTGTTATAACACCAAGGTCAAGAGTTCGGATCCTCATATTAGCCAGCATCCATAAAAAACGTAGATGATAGTCTGTACCACGTAGGTCTGTTGTGAGGACTGAGTTAATAATGCTCAGTAGTGTTAGTCAGTTATCATTGTTCTTACAAGGTAAAGGGGGTAAATAAAACTCAGATGGTGCAGCAGGGAAGTCTTAAATCAGGTTTTCGTGTAGATATCGAATGGGTTGCATTTGAGCCTTTTGTTGCAGTATGATGCCTACTAGTATCAAACTAGTAGGTGATGTTGGATAGAGAAGCAATTTTTTTGAGACCTAATTTTAGCAAGGAAGCTATTAATTTGCCAAATTTAAGGGGATCTTAATGCCTCTATAGTTTACTCAAGGATAATCTCAAGCAAAGTGGTTGTGAATGGATTTTGAAAAAATAAGACTATTATTGGCTATTCACGTGAGTAGCTATGTTATTGTGGGAAAATAATGGTTAGGAAGGTTACAATATTTAGAAGCTACTCAGCAATTGCTGCATTTCCCTACCTCACCACAAGATGGCAGGTCCTCCTTTTAAATTTTTTTTTTACCATACTTATTTGTGCATTTTCTCCTGTAATCACTTGTTGGTCCATTTAACTGGCAGAGTAACAAGTATTAACAGATTATTTTGAATGCAATATTGAATTAAAAACTATTTGAATTAAACTACAATTTTGTGTACTGATTCAGGTTTTTCTATAAGTAGAACAACTATAACGCTAATTCCTGAACTTTACATCCGTAAAACACAGTAGAGTGTATCTGGTAGTAACTGGTTACTTGTGACTTTTCTAGTCAAAAGTAGAATGACTGACTGTTAGAGCCAGAATAATTTTCTGTTTTGGCTAGAGATGGAATCAGTTAATACGTATAATGGAAAAGGAGAATTAAAATTTATTTCTAGGAGTGTAGCTTAATGTAGTGAAGTAAACATTCAGGGGCACTGGATTCTTGTTCCACAACTTCTGTTACTGAATTAAGTACTTAACCCCTTTGATCGCTGAACACTTTACAGAGTTCTGATTAGCATTATTAATGAAAAAAAAAATAATTTGGTACAATATATGTTAAGAGAGAGCAGCCTCTTTGATTAAATTCTATTATTTGCTCTTTATTTAATAATTTAAGAATATTTTATTCTAAATGTTGAAGAAATGTATATAAAATAATTATTTCTAAGATAAAAATAGTAGCAGAATTCTGAATAGGTAAAATTTTTGGCCAGGCCCACCTTGTAACGAGTGGTTTGTGATTAGGAATGAGCTGAACAAGGTTATGATTGCAGTCAAAGATTGTTATCTCTCCAGGTTGTGAATTTTGCGTTCTATTCATAAAACAAGCTTCCAACTTCTCTCATGTATCATCTAACTAGTCATCTTTTTTTGTTTGTTTCTTTGGAAATCAACATTTCAAGGATCATTTCCAGTCATGTGGCATATACTTAACAGGGTGATGTGCAGGTAAAACTTTTCAGTAAGTAGGAAAGTACAGAGAGGCAGTTCCAAAAGTAAAGAGAACATCATCAAAGCCGCTTCTGCTTAGGAAATACCAACAAAAGGTCATATTTCTGGCAATCAATAAACTAAACGTTTGATTTGAAGAGGCAAGAATAATCTCTACTTTTGCTATGTGTTTTTTTTTTTTTTTCATTGCACTTACACTATGTCTTTAAGTGAGAAAGGCACTTCAAAAATCTCTGTATTCTGAAGTCTAGCAGGAAAGTTCAAACTTGTGTTGCCTTGGACTAGATTCTAGGGAAAACAGGTTACTCTTGTGTGCTCCAGTGGTGGATAACAGCCCTTCAGGTGCAAGGACGGGAGACCTACATCTCATCAGTATTTCAGGAGTTATATGCTTATTCAAAAGGCTGGATTTCTTATTTCCATATATCGGGTATCTCATTTTGCACTCAGCATCTGGAAAATAAGGTTTGGGCAAGTAGGTGCAAAGTTTTGTTCTAATACCTTAGTTGGGCATTCAGTATTTTCTAGGGAAAACTCTTCTCTGTAATCCAAAGTCCAAACCATTATTAGCTATTATTCTCCCTATCAATCAAATGTAAAGATAAAAATTCTTTTTGGTGAATTAAAAGGAAGTATTGTTATTTTCAAACATTTATTTGTATAATTTAATGTTTACATGTAATAGGCTTAGGTACAATTTCTGTGCTATTCCCTTTTGATGACGAATATACCCTTTTGAAATCTATTTTGTTTGAAATCCAAATTAAAATATATCTTTAAGTAAATGGTAAAGTATTAGGCTTTCTTAATTTAATGACTTTTTCATCATCCTATTTCTAGAGTTAGGCAGAAAACTCAAGTTCATTTTATTTCAGGTCTATTTGTGGCTATAGTGGGCAATAAATCTGATTTCCCAGGTATGTACACCTGGACTCTAATAGTTAGGTACAGGAAACACCTCATCTTAAAAAAATTGTTTGTGCTTCTTACCTGACCTTCTTATAACACCATCATCACTTAGAACAGCAACATGTAAAGAACAGTGCACTGGATATTATAAATATGAATCTAGCCCCAGCCTTTGCATAGATATCTTTGCTTTGGGCCAGTCATTTAACTCTCTGTGCTTTGGTGTACTAATCTATAATACTGGTTAGGTAACAGCTGACAAATAACCATGCTTTTGCTCCACTCTCTCTCTTTTATCTACACCAGACATCATAAATTAACCATTCCTTTATGACCTTAAAATTCATATCAACCCAGATAGCCATTACAATTAATGAGTTGGCATTAAAGATGAAATGCTTTTACCTTTCCTCTGCTGCAAGGTCTTTAAGGTCTAAAATCAACAGTGTGCTTTTATATCTTTATGCCTAGTACGTTTGCAATATATTTCTTGGTTGTTGAATGTAATACACTTTTTTAATGTCAACCTTTTCTCATATCTAAACATTTACCCATAGAAATTTATTTTTTTTAAAAGTTATTCAGTTCATTTTACCAAGCATTGTTATTGGAAAACTATCATAAAGGTCACAGAGACCAGAGTTTACCTGCATCAGGGTCCAATCAGAAGGCAGGAACCACACTATTGCTTGAACATGAAAAGTTTAATATAATCATTAATTATACCAGGATGTTCAACATCATTAATCATTAGGGAAATGCAAATCAAAACCACAGTGAGATACAATTTCATATGTGAATTGTGGAGGGAGGAAAAATATATAATATAAATATGAAAGACTTGAAGAAAATACTCCTAAATGTTCACGGGAATGCTGGGATCATGAATAAGTTTTATTTGACCTTGTATGTTTGCCGATTTTTTCAAATTTTCGGCCATAAGCATATATTATGTATAACAAATCAAAAATTGAAGAGCATGTCTGACAATTTTTTGCCTTTTTACTAAATTTACTTTGTAAGCTTCTGCTAAGGCAAGCTTGGGGAAGAGGCATGGACCATACAATTCTTTAAAGAATTGCTTTATGATCGTGATTCCACTTGTTTAAAATTTCCATTGAAAACTCTTCTCTTTTCTACAGCTGATCTGGGAACAACGGTTCTGGCACCACCCAAACAGAAAGTTGTCACAACTGTAGTTTTTCGGTCAGAACTGTGTAAGCTGAACCAGTTGAGGTATCTGTGGTGTTGGCCATTGTTTCTGCTGTCAATCATCAGTCCTCTTCAATTAGGTCACAAACAAGATTAATCTTTTTCCTCGAAAATTGATGTGCATGGTCTGCTGTTGTGGGTTTCATCTTCAACATTGCCCCATCCCTTCTTAAAATGAGTTATCCCTATGTAAACGACTGATTTCTTCAGGACATTTTCCCCATACACTTTTTGTAAAGCATCAATGATTTCATCATTTACTGTAAATTTGATGCTTGTTCTTGCTCAATTTTTAGCAGAATTCATGTTGCTCTGAAAGGAGCTCTTTTCAAATGATGTCTTATCTTTCTTAGTGCCTCAGGCTAGGTCCTGTTCAGACACTTTATAATAAGTTAGTACAAGTTTATTTTGGTGCAAAAACATTTTGAAATCCATGCATAGTTTTTTCATAACACACATTTTCCATAAACCTTTTGAAGACTCCTTGTAGTCTGGAAGTGATTGGGCTGAGATTTAAACCCAACTCTGACTCTAAAGTCCATGCCTTTCCCAGGAGCACGTGCTGTTTTCTCTAATTCTATTGTAATGACCTTCCTCATTTTCTTCATGGACGATGGCGATGGCCTCCTAGTTTGTTTTTCTTCCTTCCAATCTCTGCTTCAATCCACTCTCTTTGCTGTATCTCTGCTGCCAGATTTTCCCTTAAACACATATATCCCAAAGATCTAGGCCCCTAAAAGCTTTTTATTGAATCTGGCAGGGAGAGAGCTGTGAGGTTCCAGTGGCTTCACTGAACTTCAACTGTAGGAAAAATTCTGCTCCCATTAAAATTTTTAAGGAAAAAAAGAAAATTATAATTTGTCAGAAGAGGACGAGACAGTTAAAATCTTCAAGAGTACTTGAATGAGCCCTCCAGTTAGATGAAATCTAGAGAGGAACAGGATATGGAGAAGGAATAAGCCAAGGGTCCGGATATTCCTCCTTTTCCCTCTGCTCCTTCCTACACACCAAGGGGACGTGGGTCCCTCTCCAAGCACAGGAGACACAGGTTTCTGGGAAACCTACCAACAATCCATGGTTGGAAACTGGAAAAGGAAACTGATGTTTTGATTAAGTGAATATTTGAAATTATTTCATTCCAAAGAGAAATATCCCAATTAAAGTGCCAAGCATTCAATATTCATAAACAGAAAACAGACGCAACATGTGTTCAGTTTGAAACTGACGTGAGAATAACTTCCCTGAAACTGAGTGAGGACATATTTAAACAACATAATTCATAACAGAGCTTTGGAGAGGTTTCTCAGAGGAGACAAAGGGGTACTATACACACATTTAGTTATCCCTAGAGTATGTGCATGTACCAAATGTAATAAATATATGTCTGTTATTTAGCTCTGCAATCTCCACATGCTTTTTCAATGACTGAATTACTGATTACATAAGACACTAAAATCTTTTTTAGAAGTATATACTGGTAATGTTTTTAGAACCAAATTATAAAAATAATTAACCAGTGGAAAATATTTTTTTCTACTTCCCTAAGTTCAATGCTTTCCTGAAAAAAAAATTTTCTGTTTCTTAATTTGAAAAATGAATTTGGAGCCAAGATTTACTTTCTCTTAGAAAGGAACTTTCAACAAAGTTTTTCCGTCCTTTGATCCTCTTAGAAAACTGAGGCTTATCACTCTTCAGAAAACAAAATTATCTGATAATTTCTTGCATTCCTCTTACATTAAAGTAAAAGTACTTTTAGAGTGCAAATGTAGGATCATAATTTTAAAAATAGTTGGTATCAGGATGGCTAAATTTTAGCCAATCTTTCATCCAAGTAGATCAAAAAGTTTTAATAGACACATAAAATGCTTCCACATGTTTCTAAACAGAAAACTGATGGCTACCAAGTCGTGACATTTTATAGTTAATACTGTCACTTTATAGTTAATACTGGTATTGTATATATATTTTTTATTGTTGCTGTTCTTGGTTTCAACAAATGAAATTTCTCACATTTTGAATGTGTTGTTTATGCAACAGTTCTCATGTTCAAAATAAATTCGTGTAGAATCTATTCAGCAAATATATATTGAGTGCTTGCTATGTAGAAAACACTATACTAAGCTATTCTGAACTTTCAACTTGAATTAAACATTTATATTGGTCAATTTATGTGTTAATTTTTTTGACTGATTTTTAGAAGCAAATTTTCAATGTGATTTTTTTATTCTAGTTTCTCACTATCATACTGTGCAATCGACTATGTACCTCTGTAGTCCCGTTTAATAAAAATAGAGGATTTAATATGCATCTGATAAAATAAAAATTATGAATTCTGTTAAAATATGGTATAAGCCAGGAGGAAAAATGGCGACGGGTCTGGAGTGCCCGTGTCAGGAAACAGCGCGATCCTGAGAGCTGTGTGCTGTGATACCAGAGT
>NW_007731639.1:0-726 GCF_000696425.1 Galeopterus variegatus
TCCATGTTGTTGCAAATGGGAATATTTCATTCTTTTTTATGGCAGAGTAGTATTCCACAGTGTGTATATACCAGTTTCCTTATCCAATCATCCATCAATGGACATGTAGGTTAGTTCCATATCTTGACTATTGTAAACAGAGCTGTGATGAACATGGCAGTGCAGGTATCTCCTTGACATGATGATTTCCATTCCTCTGGATACATACCCAGATGAGGGATTACTGGATCATATGGAAGATCTATCTGTAGTTTGAGAAACCTTCATATTGTTTTCCATAGTGGTTGTACTAATATACAGTCCCACCACCAGTGCAGTAGTGTTCCCTTCTCTCCATATCCTTGCCAGCATTTGTTATTCACCATCTTTTTTATTATAGCCAATCTAACTGGAGTGAGGTGGTATCTCAATGTGGTTTTAATTTGCACTTCCTTGATGACTAGTGATGAGCATTTTTTCATGTATCTGTTGGCCATTTGTATGTCTTCCTTTGAAAAATGTCTATTCAGCTCCTTTGCCCACTTTTTTAACTGGGTCTTTTGTTTTTTTACTGTATAATTGCTTGAGTTCTATGTATATTCTGGATATTAATCCCTTGTCAGATACATGGTAACAAAAATTTTCTCCCACTCTGTAGGTTGTCTTTTCACTCTGTTGATTGTTTCCTTTGCTGTGCAGAAAATTTTTAGTTTGATATAGTCCCATTTGTTTATTTTTTCTTTTGCT
>NW_007731639.1:836-15348 GCF_000696425.1 Galeopterus variegatus
ATATATTTCCCTTAGTATTTTTACAGTTTCAGGTCTTATACCTAGGTCTTTAAACCATTTTGAGTTGATTTTAGTGTATGGTGACAGATGCATATCTAGTTTCATTCTTCTGCATATGGATATCCAGTTTTCCCAGCACCACTTTTTGAAGAGGTAATCTTTTCTGCAATGTAGATTTTTGTTGCCTTTGTCTGATATCAGACGGCTATAAGCCTGAGGAGTGATTTCTGGGTTCTCTATTCTACTCCACTGGTCCGAATGTCTATTTTTATACCAGTACAATGCTGTTTTGGTTACAACAGCTTTGTAGTATAATTTGAAGTCAGGCAGAGTTATGCCTCTGGGTTTGTTTGTTTGTTTATTTATTCATTTATTTATTGCTCAGGATTGCTTTGGCTATTTGGGGTCTTTTGTTTTTCCATATGAAAGGTAAGATTGTTTTCTGTATATCTGTGAAAAATGCCATTGGTATTTTGATGGGGATTGCATTGAATCTGTAGATTGCTTTGGGTAGTATAGACATTTTCACAATGTTAATTCTTCTAATCCAAGAGCATGGAATATCTTTCCATCTTGTTTTTTCTTCTTTCTTTCAGAAGTGGTTTGTAGTTCTCATTGTAGAGGTCTTTCACCTCCTTGGTTAAATTGATCCTTTGGTATCTTATTTTTGTGTGTGACAATTGTAAATGGGCTTACTTTATTTCTCTTTCTGTTAATTCATTATTTGAGTATATAAATGCTACTGATTTGGGGGCATTTATTTTGTATCCTGCAACATTACTGACATTATTAGCTGGCTCTAGTTTTTTGATAGTCTAGGTTTTTCTATGTATAGAATCATGCCATCTACAAATAGATAAAGTTTGACTTTGTCTTTTCCAATCTGGATTCCCTTTATTTCTTTCTCTTGCCTTATTGTTCTAGTACCTCCAGTACTATGTTAAATAGAAGTAGTGAGAGTGGAAATCTTTGTCTTTTTTCTGTACTTAAGGGGAAGGCCTTCAATTTTTTTCCATTCAGAATGATACTGGCAGTGGGCTTGTCATAAATGGCTTTTATTGTGTTGAGATATTTTCCTTCTATACCTAATTTGTTGAGAGTCTTTATCATGAAGGGATGTTGAATTTTGTCAAATGCTTTTTCAGCAGCTATTGAGGTAATCATATGGTCTTTTTCCTTGAGTTTGTTGATGTGATATATCACATTTATTGACTTTCGTATGTTAAACTATCCTTGCATCTCTAGGATGAATCCAACTTGATCATAGTGTTTAATTTTTTTAATATGTTGCTGTATTCTGATTGCCAATATTTTGTTGAGCATTTTAGCATCGATATTCTTCAAGGATATTGGCCTGTAATTTTTTTTGTGTATGTGTCTTTATCTGGTTTTGGTATCAGAGTTATGTTGGCCTCATATGTTGGGAGAGTAGCGTCTCTTTCAATTGTTTTGAATAGTTTGAGGAAAATTTGTATTAACTCCTCTTTAAAAGTTTGATAGAATTCAGCTGTAAAGCCATCTGGACCCAGACTTTTTTTTTTTTTTTTTTTGGAAGATTGCTGATTACCACTTCTATCTCCTTGCTTGTTATTGGTCTGCTCAGGTTTTCTATCTCTTCTTGATTCAGTCTTGGTAGTTTATATGTGTCTAAAAACTTATCCATGTCTTCCAGATTTTCATATTTGTTCCATACAGTTGTTTATAATAGTCTCTAATGATTATTCATATTTCTGTGGTATCAGTTGTAATGTCTCCCTTTTCATTTCTGATTTTTGTTATTTGGGTCTTCTCTCTTCTCCTTTTTGTTAACCTAGCTAATGGTGTGTCTATTTGTCTTCTTGAAAAACCAACTTTTGGTTTGGTTGATCTTTTCTATTGTTTTTTGGGTCTCTTTTTCATTTAGTTCTGCTCTGATCTTAATTATTTCTTTCCATCTACTCCCTTTAGGTTTGGATTGTTGTTGTTTTTCAAGTTCTTTGAGGCATAGTGTTAGATCATTTATTTGAAGTCTTTCCACTCTTTTGATATAAGCATTTACTGAAATAAATTTGCCTCTTAGTACTGCTTCTGCAGTATCCTATGGGTTTTGGTATGATGTATCTTTATTTTCATTAGTTTCTAGAATTTTTTTGATTTCCTGTTTAATTTCTTCTTGGACCCATAGGTCATTCAGGAGCCTATTATTTAGTTTCCATGTATTTGTATAGCTTCCAGCATTTTGCTTACTGTTTATTTTCCAGTTTTAGTCTATTGTAGTCTGAAAAGATAGTTGGAATGATTTCAATTTTTTTAAATTTTCTGAGACTAGATTTGTGACCTAATATGTGGTCTGTACTGGAGAATGTACCATGAGCTGATGAGAAGAAAGTGTATTCTTTAGCTGTTGGGTGAAATGTTCTGTATATATCTGCCAAGTCCAGTTGGTCTACAGTGTAGATTAAATCCTGTGTCTCTTTGTTGACTTGTTGCCTGTCCCATACTGAGAGAGGAGTGTTCAGATCACCCATTATTAATGTATTAGATCCTATCTCTTTCTTTAGGTCTAAGAGTGTTTGCTTAATATATCTGGGTGCTCCAGTATTGGGTGCATATTTATTTTTGATTGTTATGTCTTCTAGCTGGATAGTTCCCTTTATCATTATATAGTGGCCTTCTTTGTCTTTTTTTATGTTTTTTTGGTTTAAAGTCTATTTTATCTGACATAAGAATAGCTACTCCTACTCATTTTTGGTTTCCGTTTGCATGGTACATCTTTTTCCATCCCTTTACTTTTAGTCTATGTGTCTCTCTACTTGTGAGGTGTGTCTCTTGAAGACAGCATATACTTGGGTCTAGCTTTTTAATCCACTCAGTCTGTGTCTTTTGAATGGGGAGTTTAGTCCATTCACATTTAGAGTAGTTATTGACAAGTATTACTTAGTTCTTGTCATTTAATTGCATCTTGTTTAGATGGTTTAAATATCTTTTGATCATTATTTCCCCTTTTATTTCACTTCTTCAATGTCAGTTGGGAATTTAAGGTGGAATGATTTAGCTTCTTGCTCTTTCTTGCTTGCATTTTTGTTTTAACTGTAGGTTTTGCTCTTTCTTGTGTATTTGTGATAGTGGTCACCATTATTCAAATTCCAGATAAATGATTCCCTTGAGGATTTCTTGCAGGGCTGGCCGTGTGGTGGTAAACTCCCACAACTTTTGTTTGAGAAATACACTATCTCCCCCTCATTTCTGAAGGAGAGCCTTGCTGGGTAAAAAATTAGGCTGGCAATTTTTTTCTTTCAACATTTTGAATATATCATTCCACTTTCTTCTGGCCTTTAGGGTTTCAGTTGAGAAGACTGCTGTTAGTTTGATGAAGGTTACCCTAAATGTGACCTGATGCTTTTCTCTTGCTGCTTGTAGAATTCTCTCTTTGTCTTTGAGCTTTGCAAATTTAACTATAATGTGTTTGGGGGAGGATCTTTTGGGGTTGAATCTGTTTGGGGACCTTTAAGCTTCCTGGATCTGAAGGTCTGTATCCTGCCCTACCCCTGGGAAGTTTTCTGTAACTATTTCCTTGAGTAGGTTTTCAGTACCTTTTCCTTTCTCCTCCCCTTCAGGAATACCCACAATTTGGATGTTAGATCGCTTGAGGTTGTCTGCTATCTCTCTTAGATTTTTCTTGCTATTTTTAATTCTTTTTTCCTTTTTTTGTCTGCCTGGGTTATTTCAAAAAGACAATCTTCAAAATCTGAAATTCTTTCTTCTGCTTTCTACCCTGCTGCTCAAGCTCTCAGTTGTGTTTTTTATTTCATTGAGTGGGTCTTTCATTTCTAAAAGTTCTGCTACACTCTTTTTTTAAGGTATTAATCTCTTTGTAGATTTCCTCCATCATATTCTGGATATTTTTTCTTGTTTTATTACGTTCTCTAATTGAGTCTTCCTTTATTTCTTCAAGTTTTCTTAAGATCATTGCTCAACATTTTTTTTTTTTTTTTTTTTTTTTCATTTCAAGGATTCTCAGACATTTCAAGGATTCCCTGTTCCATGGAGTCTGACTTTGGGGCATTACTGTATCCTTTCAGTGGTGTCATTTCTTCTTGATTATTTGTACTTCTAGTGTTTTTTCACTGATGCTTGACCATTTGTTAGGGGGTTTGCCTCTTCTGTTACACTGAGGTTGGCTATGGAGTGGCCCTGGTTGCTGCTATGGAAATGAATTGTCTTTGCTTGACAGTAGGTGTGGTGGTGGTTATGTTAAACCACCTTTGTTCTTGTTCCAGACTCTGTGGATGTAGAATGAGCCCCTAGCACCATGCAGTTCTGCTAGGCCAAACTCAGCAAGTTGTATCCTGTAGGCTGGTGCTTCCCCCTGGGTTCAAGAAGGGGGGAGGGGCCACCTCTAGCTGTGCTGTGCAGGGTGGGGCCTGGCACTCACTCTCCACTGGGTCTGAAGTGGGGTGAGGGTCCACATCCAGCCACATGGTTCCACTGCTGTTTCTGCCACAGCTGCCAGGATCACCTGGGCAGCGCTGGTTCAGGGTGCAGGAGTACCAACTTTTTAAAACATTATCCTGTAGGTCCTAGCTAGTACAATTAGGAAAAAAAAAAAAAAAAGAAGAAGAAAAAAGGAAAGAAAGGAAAAGCATATGCAAATACAAATGCATATATAAAAGGAAAAATAAAACTGTTTTTCTAGATGACTAACTGTGTATAACAAAAATGCAAAAGAAAGAAATGCAAAGGAAATTTCTATAAAGAAATTACCAGATATAATAAATTAATTCAGCAAGATTGCTAGATATAAATCAATATGCAAATGCCAATGACATTTCTATAGAGTATCCTAAAACAAACACATCTATAATGATTTCAAAAATTAAAAATTTAGGGCCAGCCCAGTGGCGCACTGCTACAGTGCGCCGCTTGGGAGCACGGTGGCGCTCCCGCTGAGGGTTCGGATCCCACATACAGACCGGTTCCCGCTCACTGGCTGAGCGAGGTGTGGGAGCAACACCGAGGGTTGCGATCCCGTTGCCGGTCCCGGTCCAGTACGGGCGCGACACTGAGGGTTGCGATCCGTTGCCGGACATGAAAAAAAAGACAAAAAAGGGAAAAAAATAAAAAATTAAAAATTTACAAAAAGATTTAACAAGCATGTAAAAATCTCCATACTGAAAAGTACAAAACATTGCTGACAGAAATTGAAAAGGTACAAATAAATGAGAAAATGTTAATTTATGGATTGACAAACTTCATTTTATTAAGATGTTATTTTTTCCTAAACTAATCTGTACTTTCAGTGCAATTTCAATAAAAATCACAGCAGAATTTTTCTGTAGAAATTGATCTGCAGATTCAAAAGTTTATGTGGAAATTATATCTTTATTAAATAAGTCTTAACTAGCCAAAACAATCTTGAAGAAGAAACAAAAAGTTGGAAGATTTTACTGGCATATTTCAATACATACTGTAAAATTAGAATAAGTAACACATGATGATATTAGAGTTAAGATAAATATATCAGTGACACAAAATAAGCATTCCATGTCTACACATATGTAATCAATTTGGAAAAAAGCGAACATTAAACCCTTCCTTATATCACACACCAAAAGTAATTTGAGGTGGTTCACAGGCCTAAAAGTAAAAGTTAAATCTATAAATTTTTCAGAAGAAAATATAGGAAAATATCTTCACAAGTTTGGGGCTAGGCAAAGATTTCTTAGACAGGCTCAAGAGGCACTAATAATAAAAGAAAAGATAAATTGTACCTCAGCATATCAAAAAACAGTTTGTAAGTCAAGCTACAGACTGAGAAAACATATTCTTAAAACATGTATCTGACAGAAGACTCATATTAACATTATATAAAGAACACCTACAAATTAATAACGAGAGGAAAAATAACACAATTAAAACATGAACAAAAAGACTTGCACAAACATTTCACTAAATCTTATATAAGAATTCCCACAGAGGGTATGAAAAGTTGCTTGGTGTGACTGGATCATTAGGAAGATGAAAATTAAAACCACACTGTGATGTGACAACCCTCACTAGAATGGCTAAAATGGAAAACACTAAAATATCAAATATTGGTGAAGATATGAAACAACTAGAACACTTGTGCTTTGTTGGTGTCAATGTAAAATTCCACTGTGGAAACTAACAGTTTCTTCAAAGTTAAATATCCTCCCCAATTCCCTCAGCATTTCCTCTTCTAGGAATGTACTAAAAAAAAAAAATGTAGGTGCCTAAAAAAAGAAGCACAAGGATATTCACAATAGCTTTATTTCTAAGAGCCAAACACTGGAAATTATCCAAATGTTTCTCAGCATGAGAAGAGATAAACTAACTATGGTATCTTCATACAATGAAGTACTACTCAGCAATAACAAAACAAACCACAACTATATGCAATAACATGGATGATTCTCACAGACTTTACCTGAACAAAATAAGCCAAATACAAAAGAGTACATAATTCTATAATTCCATTTATGTAAACCTCAAAATAGTCAAACTATTCTAAACCAGAAGAGTGTTTGTCTGCATTTAGGGGAATGAAATTGCTAGAATGGGGCATTAAGGAATTTTCTGGAGTGAGGGAAATGTTCTTTAAGCTACAATGATTTATATGGTAGCAACTAGACACATGTCACTATTGAGAACTTGAAATATGGCTGATCCTAATTAAGATGCCTGTAAGTGAAAAACACACATTGACTTCAAAGACTCGGTAAAAAAAAATACAAAATATCTCATTAATATATTTTAATTGATCACCTGTTGAAATAGTATTTTGGATATATGTATTAAAGGAAATACATTATTAGAATTAATTTCACCTGTTTCCTTTTTTTTTACTTTCTAAGTGTGACTAATAGACCATTTTAAATTACATATGTGGCTTGCATTGTGTTTCTACTAGACACACTGTTCTATGCCTTCATCTGGGGGTTATATGTATCTTTACATTTGTCAAAATACATCAAGATAAAAAAAAAGTACATTGACGTATACACTTAATATTAGTGTATTTCACTGCAGGTAAATTATATATCAATAATACTGCTGGCATAAAGAAAGAAGATAAGTTATTTAGCAGGTTTGCTGTAATTCAGGTGAAAGATAGTGAAGCCCTGGACTACTGTGACGGTAATGGGAGTGAAAGAATTCACGAAGAGTTAAGAAATGTTCAGAATGTAGTATTAATAAGACTATATTATAAATTTTATGAATGTGCTTAAGATGGCACATTCAAGGATTATTCCCATAGCCAAACAAAGAAGACATGAACAAAATGTTTCATCAGAGCTAATGCATGGTGGTGTGATTTGAATGTCCCCCCAAGCTCATGTTGGAACTTAACCTCCAATATGGTGTTAGAAGGTGGGGCCTTTAAGAGGTGATTGGATCTCAAGGACTATGCTGTCATGGATAGATTAATCCATTCATGGATTAATGGGCTGATTGTTTAGTGGGTTATCAGGGAGTAGCTCTGGTGGCTTTATAAGGAGAACAAGTGAGCACATAAAGAGGACTCTTGCTATTTTTGCCATGTGATTGCCTGCATTACCACAGGACTCTGTAGAGTATTCCCAGAACAGAAGAAGGCCCTCACCCATTTTGCCGCCCTACACTTTGGACTTCCCAGCCTCCAAAACTGTAAGACTTAAATGTTATTCTCCTATAAATTACCCAGTTTCAGTACTCTGTTGTAAGCAATAGAAAATGGACGAATACAGATGGGTATGAGGAGTCCATGGAGCTAGATCTCAGGTGAGAGGCTGCTGGTAACTCCAATCAGAGTAAGAAATGTATTAATCATTTCTCTGCTTTGTGCAGACATCAGAAAGTTCCCAAATGAGAGATCTGGAGATGAGGCTGGAAGAAGTCACAGGTAGTAGGAAAGAGGTGGGGGAAAAGTGGGATATCACTGTGGGACTAAAGATCTCATTGTATCCAAGCCTACAATCTTCTCTGTCAGAGTGGTCACAGGTCCATGTCATCTTTGCTTAATAGTAGTGGCCCTTTGGCTAGGGATAAGATCCTGTCTTTTTAACCATATTTCTGTCATTTATTCTTAAGCCTTGTTTACTCCCTTAACTAGGTAGGAAACAGACACATTATCTTTCACATCTTATTTTCTGGCCTGTTGAACACACTTGTTCTATTTTACTTAAGAATGGATGGTGCTATTTTACTGTACAAAGAGGCCTCACATAACTGAATAACAGAGAAGTGGGGCTTTTCTGGTCTGCTGAGAAGGGAAGGCTTTTAGGACGCCTTTACAGACAATGCAACCACGTATACATGTACTTTCTTGAATCTGTCTCTTCAAACTAGAATTTTCCTTAGTTGTATGGGAGAAGGTGAGGTCTTGCCTCATTTAAAAATAATTCTTGTGCTTAAGTCTATCATGAATTACACATTTAGATTTTATAAGGTGGTGTAATCATAATCATACAACCTTTGGATTTGATGATTCATCTGTTTAAATCTCCTTTATCTATTCTTATGCCTATCTCCTTCCATATTCCTCAAATTATGTTCCTGTGGGGTTCTTCACCCCTTTTTATGTGTGACCTCATAGATAAGTTAAAGAAAAATGTAAGTTACCTAATGATTGATTGACTGCTATGTTGCCAGTCTTTTTCTGGCTTATATTTTCAGATATAAATTAAGATATGCTATGATGTTTCTAGAAGATTAACTTTAAAATAGATTCTTCATTAAAAAGTACATTTTTGCTGATTGTTTTTTATTTGTAATGATTTCCTAGGTGGGAAAACCCATAGTTTTAGAATATAGAGACTCTTTGTTTAAGTCAACCAGACTTATTTTTAGTATGGAAGTGCGCCAGGACTAATGACAAACATCTTTGGACATTGAACCTCCACAGAAACAGAAATTCTTCATATATGTGAAATAAAAGTCTTCACAAGAAAGTGAATAATATGAGGCACTTTACACAAAGAAAACCATTTATATATTATGGTGAAGATCCTTGAAATGTAAAATAAGTGTTCGTATGAGTAACCAAATCTTAGCTAACTAGGAGCCATGAGGAAACATTGTAATAAGAAAATTCCAGTGTACTTCACAAGCTTTTGTTAGCCACTGTATCGATCATTGTGACAATCTTTTTCACCAACCAAATTCTTATTTCTATTCCTTTCATACTTCGTAGAGATCTAATGAGCAGTAAAATGTTCAAAATGTAGGAAGCAGAAAGAAGTAAAAGTTCTTAACTAGTCGTCATGGGAAAGTCAGTTCCTCCTAATGTTTCCTGAAACAAACCAAAAGAACCAATCATCAGATACAGAAAGAATTACAATTATACTTTAATTTAGAACTCTTTCTTTTAGGAATACTTACTTCAATGAAAACCATTTTGCCTCTTAAACTAAACTTACCTTAAGATAAATCACTAGACAATTTCTGAGAAAAATGACCAAGAGCATCTGCATTGTTACTGCTTTAAGAGGACAGGGAATCTGGATAACTTAAAATCAAACAAAGAAAACCAAACAGTTGAAGGATGCAGAAGTCTCTGGGTTAGAAATCATCTCTGGAGATTACATGGCAAACCTCCCTGCCATTAGATTCAGGCAATGCCACAGTCCTTCTGATGCAGAAGTAAAAGCTTTCATTGGGATTTAAAAGCCCCAAATATAATAACAATGTAGATTTTCTCCCCAGCTGAGTCCATATAGAGAGCAATTTAGATAGACAGATAGATATTTAGATAGCATATAGATATATAGATAGCAATTTATATAACAAAAGGGACATTCCTTACACTGCCTTGTCCAGCGTTTTTTTTTTTTTTTCCTTTGATGGATCGTGACTGAAAACTCAGTGTTCTATGATGTATATTCCAAGTTCTAAAGTATATGCTGTACACATAAGATAAGGGATACAATAACCTTAACCTTTTCTCAATAGGTATTCCTGCTTGCAGACTTTGTCCCAGGTCCAAACTCAATTGTTTCCATACTTTAAGAGGAAATGTTCTAAGGGAAACCTTTAGAAAAACAATACCTTGAAGAAAGCAAAGTCATTATACAAATGTAGGGTCATACAAAACTATTCTGCATAGATGAGATAAGCAGTGACAATAGGAGAAGGAAGAGGTATGAACTTTTCTAGCACATCTCAGATCATATACAATTTTTTTCAGTAATACCACTTTGATTATTAATACTCTCCTAAAGTCACTAAGTTCAGCATACATCTGTTTTTACCAGACCACAAAGGCCTTCATTTTTTCCTCCATGCTTATACTTTTGTTTCTTCTGGGTAACTTCATACATGTAGACAGTCATCTTAACCTAAAGAAGCATACAATCACCTTTTTCTTGGATGCCATCCTGCTTTAATATACAGCAAAGGATCTGGGTTAAGAGTACTGGGGACCTTTCTACAAAATGCTCCCTACCCCACCGATCTTCTCCCCCTTCAGGCAAAATCTTATCAAGATATGATTTTGTGGAACAGATTTAAATCTCTACCAATAAAATTAGAAAACAAACAGAAGTTGAGAGAATTATAAAAAACATAGTGCACACCTTAACAAACTTAAAAAGAAAAGAACAGAAGTCACACAAAGTATGATTTTAGAGCATAATGGAATTAAATTAAAAATTAATTATCACAGTATGATAACTAGAAAACTTCCAAAATATTTGGATATTGAACAACACACTTCTAATTAACACATGCATGAATTTTAAAAAAGTCTCAAGAGAAATTAAAAAATATTTTGAACTAAATAAAAATGAAAATACAACTTACCAAAATTTGTGAGCTGCAGTAAAAGTAGTAATTACACAGAATTTATAGCATTTAAGGCATATATTAGAAAAGGAGAAGGATCTAAAATCAATAATCTAAGCTTCAAACTTAGGAAACTAGAAAAAGAGCAAATTGTATCCAAAGTAAGCAAAACAAAAGAAATAATAAAAATTAGAGCAGAAATCAATAAAATTGAAAGCAAGAATTTAATAGTAAAAATCAAAGAAAACAAATGCTGGTTCTTTGAAAAAAACAATAAAATTATCAAACTTCTAGATAGACTAGCCAAAAAAGAAAGTAAAAAGTCATGAATTACTAATATCAGAAGTGAAAAAAAGATGATCACCACTGATTCCATGGACATGAAAAGGCTAATAAAGTGATATCATGAAGAACTCTCACATGTTTGAAAACTTAGATGAAGTAGACTACTTCCCTGAAAAATAAAGTCTACTAAAACTCACACAAGAAGAAATACATAATCTGAATAGGCTTATATCTTTTAAACAGATTGAATAAACAATTAACATCCTTCCAAAATCAAAATCACCAAATGCGGATGGTTTCACTGGTAAATGCTACCAGACATTTAAAGAAAAATGGTGCCAATCTTTTCCAGAAAACAGAAGCAGAGCAAACACTTGCTAACTCATTCTCTGGGGCCAGTATTACACAAATACAAAAACTAGATTAAGACATTACAAGAAAATTATAGAACAATATTTCTCATGAACATAGATGCAAAATTTCTCAACAAATGTTAGCAAATTAAATCCAGTAATATACACAAAGAATTAGACACCAAGACCAAGTGGGATTTATTCAAGGTATGCAAGGCTGGGTTAACATACAATAATCAAATAATGTAATTCATTGTATCAATAGACTAAAAAAGAAATATCACATGATCATATCAATAGATGTGATGCAGAAAAAGCATTGACAAAATCTGATACTCATTCATGATAAAAGCTCTCAGCCAACTAACAAGAAAGAACTTTCTCATCTTAAAAACCATCTACAAAAAATCTAACCTAACATGATACTAAATGATGAGAAATAAGATGCTTTCTTCCTAAGATTGGGAACAAGACAAGGATGTCCCTTCTTCCACTTCTATTCAACATTGTCATGGGATTCCTAACTATTGTAATGAGAGAAGAAAGAGAAATGAAAGCTATACAGAATGAGAAGGAAGAAATAAAACTGTCTTTGTTTGCAGATGATATGATTAACTATGTAGAAAATTCCAAGAATCAAGAAAAAAAATCTCTGGAACTAATATCAAGCATTATATCAAGGTTACAGGATACAAGTTTGATATAAAAAGTCAATTGCTTTTCTATATACCAGCAATGAACAATTGAACTCAAAATGAATTACAGATCTAAGTGTAAAAAACAAAACCATAAAACTTCTAGAAGATGACATAGGTGAAAGTTTGGGTGACCTTGGGTTTAATAATAACTTTTTAAAACCAACACCAAAAGCACAATCTAAGAGACAAAAAAAAAAAAAAAAAAAAATTGGGGGACTTAATTTTTTAATTTTAGTTATAAAAATAAGTAGCTTTTAGCTCTGCTAAACACACTTTTAAGAGAATGAAAAGATAAATGACAGACTAGGAGAAAATTGTTTCAAGACCAATATCTGATAAAGAACTTGTATCCAAATATACAAAGAGCTATTATCCAGCAATAAAAAAACAAATAACCTAATTAGAATATCAACAAAAGACATGAACAGATACCTCATCTAAGAAGACATACAGATGGCAAATAAGGATATTAAAAGATGCTTAACATCATATGACAACATTAGGGAACTGCCTATTAAAACACCAATGTGATACAACTACACACATCAGAAGGCTTAAATCCAAAACACTGATAACATCAAACACTGGTGAGGATGTGGAACAGCAGGGACTCTCATTCATTTTTGGTGAGAATGTGAAATGGTACAGCCACTTCGCAGGACGGTTTGTCAGTTTCTCATAAAGCTAAACACAGGTTTAACCATATAATACAGCAATTGCACTCCTAGATATTTACCAAGTGAGTTGAAAATTTATGTCCACACAAAAACTTGAGCATGAATTTTTTTTTATTGGTTATAAATATTTATGGTGTACAAGCTGACAATCACCACTCATGCCCAAGATGTGATGGCCAGATCCATACTGGCAGCATGGCCATTACCACAAATTGTGATTGTATCCCACGTACCCCACTAAATAATCCCCCACCTCCCTCATGCTCTCTTCCTCATACCCCACTTTGAATCCTTAGGTATACTCTCTCCCTCTGCAAGTCCTATGCACCACTGTGGTCTTTCTTTCCTTCCTTCTTTCTCTCTTAGCTCCCACTTATGAGTCAGAACATGTAGTATTTTTCCAGCCGTGCTTTGCTTATTTCACCCAACATGTTTCTCCAAGCTCATCCATGTTGTTGCAAATGGCAGAATTTCATTCTTTTTATGGCAGAGACCCTATAGACTCACACAGGCACTAGATGGAACAAGCCTTTACTCGCATAAAGAAGAGACAGAGCAAGATTAGCTTCTGTAGTAGGTTTCGGTCTCTTGTGACCAGCAGGTCTCCTGCAGCTGACTTCAGGGTGGTGGTCTGCACACACCCCTCTTGTACCGCAAGCAAAGGACCCTGTTCCCTCCACACCTGGAATGGATATAGTAGTGGGACTGGCAGGTGCCATATGACACACACACTCAAGATAAAGGACAAAGGAGCACACATTGAGTCTGAAAAAGGGATATTTCCACACAGGGGTGATAAGCCCAGCACAGACCGTGAGGGCTCCTTATCTCTTCGTAAGAAAGTGTTCTAGGTCTAAATTTTGTTCTTTTGGTGGCTGAGTGTAGGCCCAAAGATGGCATGCAGATGACTATCTTTCCCAACAAACTTCCTTGCTTTCTCCAACAACAAACTATCCTGATCATCTTGATGCTTCCTGCTGCAAGCATGAAATCAGATGTCCCTCAAAAAAGAAACAGAAAGTGTATTTAGGATGCCAGGTTTCCTCATTGTTATTAGGTTGTTATTGTTTCTCAGCATTTTCACTAACATAATTTGAAAGGAAAAAGTTTTATGTATCAAAACATCTAATTCTGATTTAACATTATATATCTTCATTTTATTTTATACTTTCATCTTTTCTTCTTACACTTCATACCTTGGCTCCTAATATTAACATATTTCATTTTTTGCATTACCTTTTATTGTACTCAAGTATTTTCAAAATAATAAAATATTATTACAGACTACTTGACGAAGTTTAAGATTTCTTTGCAGCTCTATTTTTTCTTAAAATATATTTCCTAAAGCTGTGTTCTGAAGCCACGTAAAAAAATTCTCTTGTTTCATTGTGTCATCAACTTGATATATTTTTACATTCACTTGTTTTTAGGAATTGACTTTTTAAATTTCTATGACCAAAACACATAATAAAGTTTATACAAAAATAAAAATCTCACTTTTGTCACTATATTCTGCATTTTATCGCTACCTCTTCATTCTTTCCTTCCCCCATAGTTTTTGGCTTATTCTTCCAATATTTCTTTTTGTGAATATAATAAATTTGAGTTTATAGCCAAATTCCACCTTTAAGTACATAGATTAATATTATATACATCATACAATCCTGCACTTTGCCACTTTCTTTTTTTTTTTTTTCCTTTTTGTCTTTTTTCGTGTCCGGCAACGGACCGCAACCCT